>NW_027272528.1:0-167151 GCF_040938485.1 Diadema antillarum
TGCATCGCGCTACTGGTTCGCACTAATTTTCTGTTGTGTGTGTGTGTGTGTGTGTGTGTGTGTGTGTGTGTGTGTGTGTGTGAGTGTGTGTCCACATGTGCAACAGACTGGAGTTTGCTAAAGGGTAACAAAAATTGAATTCTGTAACATGCTAATTTGTGTACGTGTGAACCCCCTATTACAGGTATGTTGTAAGACTTTTGTTGGACTTTCCTACAAAAGGAGGTTTGATTCTAGCCTGCTCGCTTGCTGTGTTCTATCATTCATTTTGCAGTAACGTGTCTGTTTGTATTGCTGGTATGCCATACGGAATATTGTAACATGAATCCACCTTCCTGGGGACCGTTTCATGAAACTTTTTGTCAGTGATTTACACTGACAACTGTTAAAAGCTACTGAAATCCTTGCGTCTGATTGGCTGATGGCAAATTTGTCGGTGAAAACCTCCGACGAACTCGTTGATGAAACGCCCCCCCCCCCCCACCCCGTTAATCTACTTTGCGATTCGTTTGCTTTGTATACGCCCTTGAACGGGTGGCGGTTTTTTTCCTCTCTCTCTCTCTCTCTCTCTCTCTCTCTCTCTCTCTCTCATGTCATGATGATGATAGTCGTGTATTGATTGTTATAGGATATGACTATAAAACTGATCTGAATAGCAATGGTGATGACAATTACTACTGCTGGCATAAGTGACAGCTAAATGAACAGATGTTTCCTTGTTCTGATTTCACCTCTCCCTCATTTCTCACTCTTGTTTGCCCCCTCCCATGAGTGATAAAAAACAACAACAACAACAGACTTAACCGCACAACAAGTCAGATAAATGCGTGCTGGCAACCAATAGACCTACGTGACACGTATCTTTTAGGTTGAAACTAACTTAATGGCCACGACAAATCATATCAGAGGAAATAATGGCAGAAGAAAAAAAACTGACAACCTTTCTAGTGTAAATTTCTGCGAAAACAGGTGGCCCCCCAAAAAAAATGCGCGCACTGCAACTATTTAAGGTTACATAATATAAGCAGTCTGTAAACCGACCGAACGGCATAATTCTATTAAAATGTCGCCTTATCTTGGCTTCTTTAACAGTAAAAAAAACCACACGTTGAACAGTATTGGTGTATTACACATTAATGTTAACACTTAAACAAAACAAAGGGGTTATTCGTCGCTTCATACTTACAATCAAATCACGTGTCCAAAAAAAAAAATAATGATGATTTAAAAAGGTCCCGAATGCCGAAGAAACTATCGCTTTCCTAGATGCCGCTGCAACAAGCTGAAGTTTATAGTGTAAGAGCTATGCCTACCCAATTACACACAGTAGGCCTACATAATATCATGGCAACATATATTGAAACTTCTTTCGATCTCACACTCATAAAATCTGCGTACCACTGCGTGTGAAAATTAGAATGAACATCACGGACATATCAACTGAGAAGTTCCTCTAGATACTTCTTCCCGACTTGGCGATCATCAAACATTTAAAGACGTGACTATTAATCTATTTGTATCGAATATAAACTGTTTACTGTAAACGAAAAAAAAAAAAACTATACGGAGTGTCTCCTCCGTTTATTGTCTTTGCCGTAACCATGGAGCTACTACGAAACCAAACAAGAAGCACGCATGGACGGCGCGTTTCATTGAAATTTAATAACCACGTGTTTCGCACTTCGGCACATATTGCACTGCGCGAAACGTAGCGATTACTACGGAAGCTTAAAAGTGCCAACCAGATGACGAGATAAGAAGACGAGAAGACAGGTTAAATACCGAGAAGCCGAGTTACTGCAACTCGGCAAGTCGACTTGCTTGGATCAAGAAGACAAGATGACAAGTTGTTGAAACTCGGTAAATCGACTCGTTTGGGACAAGAAGACATGATAACGAGTTGTTGAAACTCGGAAAGTCGACTTGCTTTGGACAAGAAGTCAAGATGACAAGTTGTTGAAACTCGGCAAGTCGACTCGTTTGGGACAAGAAGTCAAGATGACAAGTTGTTGAAACTCGGCAAGTCGACTCGTTTGGAACAAGAAGACATGAAAACGAGTTGTTGAAACTCGGAAAGTCGACTTGCTTTGGACAAGAAGTCAAGATGACAAGTTGTTGAAACTCGGCAAGTCGACTTGCTTGGGACAAGAAGTCAAGATGACAAGTTGTTGAAACTCGGCAAGTCGACTCGTTTGGGACAAGAAGTCAAGATGACAAGTTGTTGAAACTCGGCAAGTCGACTCGTTTGGAACAAGAAGACATGAAAACGAGTTGTTGAAACTCGGAAAGTCGACTTGCTTTGGACAAGAAGTCAAGATGACAAGTTGTTGAAACTCGGCAAGTCGACTTGCTTGGGACAAGAAGTCAAGATGACAAGTAGATGAAGTACAAGTCGACTTGCCGAGTTTCAATAACTTGTCATCTTGACTTCTTGTCCCAAGCAAGTCGACTTGCCGAGTTTCAACAACTTGTCATCTTGACTTCTTGTCCCTAACGAGTCGACTTGCCGAGTTTCAACAACTTGTCATCTTGACTTCTTGTCCCAAGCAAGTCGACTTTCCGAGTTTCAACAACTCGTTATCATGTCTTCTTGTTCCAAACGAGTCGACTTTCCGAGTTTCAACAACTCGTTATCATGTCTTTTCGTCCCAAACAAGTCGACTTGCCGAGTTTCAACAACTTGTCATCTTGACTTCTTGTCCCAAGCAAGTCGACTTTCCGAGTTTCAACAACTCGTTATCATGTCTTCTTGTTCCAAACGAGTCGACTTTCCGAGTTTCAACAACTCGTTACCATGTCTTTTCGTCCCAAGCAAGTCGACTTGCCGAGGTTCAACAACTCGTTATCATGTCTTCTTGTCCCAAAAGAGTCGACTTTCCGAGTTTCAACAACTCGTTATCATGTCTTTTTGTCTCAAACAAGTCGACTTACCGAGTTTTAACAACTTGTCATCTCGTCATCTGGTTGGCACTTTTAAGCTTCCGTAGATTACCGTACTTATGGCGGACATACTGACTTTGGTCAAGGAATGAAAATGGAATACATTAAGAAAAATATCATGATATTGAAATACCGACATCATGAAAATGTTTGGAAACAACGAATGATTATGGAGTATAGAAATGAAAATGCCAAACAAAGATTTTCATTCGCTCATAGGGAAGCTCTCTAGAAGAGATGAAAGCATCTCCCCTCGTATGGCAGTATAAGTTTCCCCAACAAGCTGGGGTTAGTGAGGTGTACACCAGGGCTCGACACTAACGGTGGCTCGGTGGACAGGGGCCACCAAAAACGCACGTCGGGCCACCAAAAAAAGTCGGATGTTTGCCTTTCCTTTTGGAAATGAACAGCGGTGACAGTCGACTCCGTATAAGATGCTAAAATAAATGTCAGATGTTGTTTTTATTTTTGGAAATGAATAACGGTAATATTCGACTCCGTACGGTACTAAAATAAATGTCGGATGTTTGCTTACACCAAGGATGCTTATACTTTTCGATTTGAATAACGGTAAGATTCAGCTCCGTACGGTGCTAAAATTAATGTCAGAAATTCGATTTTGCGTTCGGAAATGAATAACAGTAATATTCGACTCCGTACGGTGATTAAATAAATATCGCATGTTTGCTTTGACGTTCGGAAATGACTACTAATGATATACAACTCCGTACGATGATAAAATAAATGCCGGGTATTTGCTTATGCGTTCGAAAGTAAATAGCAATAACATTCAACTCTGAAAGATGTTAATATAAGTGTCGGATATTTGCTTTGCCGTTCGGAATTGAATAACAATGATATTGAACTCCGTACGATGATAAAATAAATGCCGGATGTTTTCTTTCAAGCTCTGGATTTGTGGAAAGATAATAATGTACGTTCATCACTTTTTTTTTTCATGATTCATTCAAGAATTTCGGGAGTCTGACAGCCAATGGATCTCGTTACGATGTTTTTGTATTGTTTACAGACAAGTATGGCAAACATGAGAGCAAGGCTTCATAGAAGATGAATTACCCTGGTGGCAATCATTGAACGACAATTTCAATTCAATGGGCAATCGTCGGGACCACTCGCGATGTTAGAAAAAATAGACACCTCAGCATCGAGCAATTTCTATATATTATTGAATGAGCAATCGTCGGGACGATGTGCGACGTTTCAAACTCATACCAAACGGTGATTTAAGTTCAATGGGCAAGCCTAGGGACGATGCGCGACGCTTTAACAATTACTAAACGCGTCTCTGACCAGTGATTCAAGTTGAATGGACAATCGTCGGGACGATAAGTGCGACGTTTGAACAATTATGGATTAACAAACTCGCCACGGAACGGTGATTTAAATTCAATGGTCAATCGTCGGGACGATGAGCGACGCGAAACCATCACCAAAACCTTTACAAAACGGTTAGTCAAGTTGAATACGCAGTCGTTGGGGACGATGTGCGACGTTTGAACAATCACTGAAACGCTTCGCCGATCGACAAAAGACCTCCTTAATTGATTAGTCGCGACGAAAAGAGACGACTTCGTTCCGACTCGTCGGAACCATCTTTTGTTGATATTTATAATGAGCCAAAAAGAGCGCAGTAATGAGCACATGAGGCCCAAAATTTGGATCGTCGGGGACGATTGGCGACGATCTTTTGTCTCATATCGTCGCGACGAAGATATCTCCCTAACACAGTTTTTCTGTTGTGCCTTAGCAAGACTCATGGTCCCACAGAAGATGACTCTCTTGTACATTGTACACAACGCACAAGTCTCTTCCTGAGGAGCAATTGTATTAACCCATTGAGGACGAGGTGATTTTACCACAACACACGTTTCCTGTAGACACCTGCCCAGGTATTCTCAACTCGAGTCTTCAATGGGTTAAATTAGACTTTCATCAAAAGGGGCACTTTCCCCCACAAATAAATGTGGATGCAATAAATGCAGATACAATGGTGAAAAACTCAGGGAAACCTTGAAAAAACAAATATGAATGAATCATGCAACAGTTAAGATTTCTTTAAAGATTTGATGTTGCTCTGTGATGTCCTCTCTACATATTTTCTTTTTAACAGCTCACGGTTCAACTCCAAATTGCACTGAGTGTTTCACTGATCTTTCCTACATTCTCTGCATCCATATTAGTACATTAGAAGACACTCAACCCGGAACCCAGTCTGCATCATAGCATCTTATATCACACAGTTTATTTAATGGAGCAGATTATTACAATCCAAACCTATGATAACTGCAGTTAGCATGGTAAAAGACATACAACCAGCCAAGCTGTTTTTCTTTTCTTCAAGCTCTTTTTCACATAAAGTTTAAAACAATCACCAAATACATCATGAGCTGCACTCTGCAGCAGCCAAGCCATGTACATTGTGTAACATATGAGTTTTGAGCATTGCAGTCATTGCCATGGCAACTGAGTCTTTTTTTAGACAGCATCTCGCAATAATTGCAACCATCTCCGTATAACAGGTCCCAAGTTGTTTGAGAAATGCTGCTTTTCTGATAGAATTACTGCGCAGCCATCTGCTGCAAGAGTATTTGGTTACAAATGCCAGTTTCATTTTTTTTTTTTGCTGCACAAGCTTATGGAATGAAAGTTGATTTTTGCTTCTTCTTTTTTTCAAAGTAATCACACCACACCACCACAACATAAACTCCTCATCTTTCTACAAAACAATGTGTAGAATATATCCAGGAGAGATTTTACCATTAAAGTACCTGCTAAAAAGATCAAATACATATACTGTACATGTATATTTATCTATATGAATAAAACATATATTTGTGCATGTATGTGTATGTGGGCATGGCATACCAGCACTATAATTATACACACTGTACAACTCATGCCAAGTGACAGACCTGTCAATGTTATCTAACAAGGATTGCTTTTTGAATGGCTCGAAATGTATTCAGCATCGTGTACAGCATTGAGAGATATTATGCCAGCCTGGGAAAATCTGGTGAAGATAAAATGTGGCAGACATAATGTGACAGAATGCACTTTGCGCATTATGAGTGGTACTGTTGAAGATATGACTTCATCTACAATAGCCCCTTTAAGCTAATTAAATGTCAACTTGAATCTGCTAAGCTCATTACAGCAGCCCCAGCACAGAAGAGAGAGAGAGAGAAAGAGAGAAAGAGAGAGAGATATCTAATATTATGTATATATTGTATTGATAAAAGAGAATGATGAGAATAGAGATATGTATTCATGAAAAGTGGAATATAGGAATATAGGAATATAGGAATATGGGAATATAGAATATAGAAATATAGGAATATAAAAATATAGGAATATGAGAACAAAGAAATATAGGAATATATAAGAATACATTATAGGCATAGATATGAACAGTAGTGTAGAAAGTGAGAGAAAGAGGTAGACAGACAGAGAGAGAGAGAGGGGGGGGGGGGAAGGAAGACCGGAAGACAGGAAAACAGAATGGTTGGCCTTAATATATAAGCTGAAGATACCGGTGAGACATAAATGTCCATGAGGAGAGATATTGTGTGTCACAAGGCAAACTGACAGCAGCCAAAGAAATTTACTACTACAAAACCACGAAAGAGAGATAGTATAGAGGGAGAGGGTGACACGGAGAGAGAGATAGAGAGGGAGGGAGAGAGAGGGAGATGAAGAGAGGAAGATATTGAGGGAGATGGAGCTAGTAAGAGTATGTCTTGTTTATGCATTAGCATGTAGTTTGCCCCTTAATCAAATATGTGGGACAATGCACTCAGAGACCGGTCTCCTCCATACAGGACCGGGAGGCACAGACGGAGGGGAGACCGAGACGAGATGGGGCTGGGAATCGAAGACACGGGCACGATAATTAATTCAACGAGCGAGGTGACGAGATGCAGATAGTTGCAACAGACAACAGAGGAGCCCGGGACAGACGCTTCCTCCAGCCGCCACCGAGCTCTGCCGCCCCCCTCTGCCGCCACCACCGTGTAGTCTCTGGTGGGCGAGTGCTGTGCAATTCCCTCCGAGAGCTAGCTTGCTAGTTGAGGAACCTTACGCAGCAAAATTGCATCTCCCCAACAGAGGGGGTATCACACACCTAACCTTCATCCCGCCACCTCCTCTTTCGTGGTTGGTCAGAGTCATTGGTAGAATGGGGGGGGGGGGGGGGGGGGGGAGGGGAGGGAGGGGTGGAATTGGGGTGGGGTGCAGCGTACCCAGTGATCGGTCACGATTCGACCGTGAACTTTGTCTTGCCTTTAAAGGCAAAGTGAAAGGATCCCCAAGTGGCTGATCGGAATACAACACAATCTCAACCATCTTTTGCCACAATATTGCTTGGCTTGCATCTTTTCTTCTCATCTTTTGCTCCTTGGCAAAGCGATAAGCATTTGATGCATGTTTTCTGTGCCATCAAAATTCTGTAATTATACATTCCAACCTGTAAATAAGTCCTTCTCTTGTTAATAATTGATATCAGGGCAGACAACAAGTCACACATGAATAATAGGGAGATTCCAATGAACAACTAGGGTGATAATGTTACTAACATCTCAAGGGGGGGGGGGGAAGAAACAAAGAATCAGCAAGACTTTATGCCCTCAATTAGAATGAGTAAATAGATAATTAATTTGTCAGGATAGTGAATTCTTTTTCAGGGAGCCTCTTGTAGAATTAGGGAGACTTGGCAGCTAAATATTATAAGTAAAACACACTTAAAATTTGGGTATTTTCTTATTTTGCAGGAAATAAACCTGTTTGCATGGTCTTCTCAAAGCCCTCTACAAGAAATTAGAGAAAAAGTAGTACTCCTAGTTACTGTTGATCAATGCCAAATCATAATCACCTCATACTTAACAGATGAATCAAAGTCAAGATCATGCAGAGCTTCTTAAACTTTATATAAACTTGAAACTAGCTACTTTGATAAAAGTGAATACCAAAGGGAGTGTAAGTCCAAGGCAAGGACTAAGGAAACACTGTTATATCAGCTAACTTCAAATTAAAGGCGCATAGTCCTGGTGGGTGTGGGGGCGCTGTTGATGATACTGTCGATCACCGTTAGCATTGATACAAAGATTGCCGAAGTTGAGCTGTCATCAAGAGTAAAGCGCGTAGGTGTTGCTAGGTAACGTTGCCTTCGTTGTCTTCTCTGAGCATCACGCAGTCTGTAGTAATGCCAGGGTGCGTGCATATGTGCTTCTTAGTATGACATCATAAAAGAAGTTTGCTAAAGCTGTCATCGGTACCCCCTCAGCCGAATCATGAGCCGATCTGTGATTGGACCACTGACTACAGTGGATCGGACTTCATCGGACTCGGGGAAACTTGCGCCCGCGTACACAATCGACTAAACCACCGGGACCACGTGCCTTTAATATAAACACATCATGATTTCTTGTGGCTATATTCCTTGTGAATATATCCAGGATAGAATACTCCTCCTCCTCCCTCCTCCCCTGAACCACTTTATCACGTCATCATCTAGTGATGTTTGCCAACTAGAAAATACCAGACGTATTGGTTGACAATAATTGCATGTGAATGAGCTTGTATTTAAGGAGCAATCGGCTTCACCTGCCATTAGTAGAAGTAATCATCTATGCTGGGGTAACCGCACGAACATAACTATAAATGGAACTAATGGGACTAACAGGTGCGTGGTATCAAAGTCTACAGCATATAACTCTACTCAGATCATTGCTATCAACATTGTGACATGAATGTAAACTTTACTCAACCTGTTTGTCTTGGAAAGGGCAAAGGGAAAAGAAGGTGGTGGGATTCGTGCCAACCGTATCATATTTCTACACGACATGATTCGATTGCAACTGATTGACAAATTGCCCTTCATCGATGTATATAGATAAGCACCGATTATTCAGTGTTTCAGCAGCAGCCACGGTAAAAAAAATCATGGGCATACATACTCCATAGGTATGTATGCCTGTCATGTACACCTGTGATGTATGTCCATGATGTATAAAATTAAACATGATTCCACACAGTCATATGCTGTATTGTGATATACTTATAGAACACACAAACACACCCTCTCGCTCTCTTTAATTCTGTCATTATTGTTGGTAGGTGAGGTATACATAATGCCAACAGTACTCTGAGGCAATGGTCTTGCATAGGTTAAGGGGAATGGAAGAGCTGGGCTAATGGAAGAAGGTGGCATTCTGCAGATATGCCAACTGTAACTTTTTGCAGTATTTTGTACTGCTTCTTTTTAGGGCCAAAAATACAGCAGGTTTCATGGAAAATACTGTTGTTGTTTTTTTCTTCAAAAAAGTGTGTTCTTACACATGTCTGTTGTCAGGAAAGGTAAAATTCATGTTTTTCAGGCCTCAAGAGTACTGCAATGATATCAATACACGTTTGACATCCCTGATAGTGTGTGTGCATAATGTGTACATCCAACATCCACATCACATCATTCTATCCCATTCTCGGCTGTGTTGTGTCATCTGCAGAACACAGACTCGTTCCCCCCCCCCCCCCCCCCCCTAGCTAGGGAGAGGGATGTGGGTAGGGTGGGGTAACAGTTATGATAAGGTATTAAAGGGATTGTATAGTTTTGGTTGAGATCAAACTTCAGGTTTCTAATATTTTTTTGTCGAGATAATGGGAAACCTCTTACAAAATGTGAAAGAGCATGTAATTCCAAGGGGAATTCAATGTTTATTTGATGAAAATTGGTTTTGAAATGGCTGAGATATCCACAAAAGAGCAATCCTAACAAAAGGTAGGACCCACTTTTTATTATGATCGCTTCGTTTTACTTTGTTTTTCATGTCTCAGCCATTCCAAAATCAATTTTCATCACATAAACTTTGAACTCCTCTTAGAATGGCATGCTCTGTACTATTTCATACAGTGGTTTGTTGGTGCATTGTATCTCGCAAAAAGTTATAAGCCCAATCCTCGTCTCAACCAATACTATACCATCCCTTTTAAAGGAGGATGAGGGAGGATGGTATAATGTTGTTGCTGATGAGGTATTTATTATGTAATATGCTTCGGAGCCTCGGCTCTCAGCAGTAATAAATATCCGATCAGTGTCATGGCGACACTGGGCCATTTGAAGGGAGGGAAGAGAGGGTCTGTTTGTTTTTGTTTTGTTTTGTTTTTTGTCTGCAATGGTACAAAGGATTGATGTATTCCTACCTATGTAGTATCTGTCTTTCTCAAACACACAAACACGCATTCTCATATTAAGATGCTTCAACCAAACCGGAGATATGATAGTCTGCTCAGGGTTACTGGACATATTCCATCTTTTGTTTCAGACTCCTGCCACCCCCCCCCCCCCAAAAAAAAATAAAAAATAAAAAAAAAATCTTCCTTAACCCGTTGAGGATGAGTCCTGAGTATACTCGGGCAGGTGTCTATGTGAAATGCGTGTTATAGAAAAATCAGTCCATCCTCAACAGGTTAATGCCAATAAATTGACTACTTGAAATTGAAAACCAAATTCAGTTCAGTAAGAAATTAGGCTTCATGAAAAGCTCCACGGCTTTATGATAGGTACATGTACACGACAACTAAGGATACATGTATGTAAAAATCTAAAAATTGTCCCATTTGAATAGCGTGAAGTGTACCATTTGTCTATATGCAGGCACTAAATATGCTAATTTTTGCGACAACATTCTCCCTAGAACTTGAAGGATTATTGCAAGACTATGGGACAAGGCTGATTTTAATGGGTTTCAATTGTTCTTGGCAGCACTGACCTACACCGATCTCCCCCGCCAAGTGACACACACATCAACACATCAGCAGACGATCTGTGGAGTAGTATCGACTTTACTCGCCGTGGCAACCAACAGACTACTACGAGTAATCTACCAGTCACCTAAGGAGACTACATTTGCTGGTTCATGGTTCAAACCCCGTTATCAGTTTCAAAAGTGAACCTGGCATTGAGGTCTGCCATTCTCAAAGCAAGCAAGCAAGCAAGCAGAGAACAGAAGCTAAGAATGCAATGCCAAGTAAATCCCCATAGCATAATTGAAGTGCCATGCATAGCTGAGACACCAATTTGCTGATTGCGAACATGGACGAGACTGCATCTATTATATGCATATGCTTTCAATGAATGAAAGAAAGAGAGAAAGGATTGAGAGAGAGAGGAGAGAGAGAACGAGTAAAGGAAGAAAGGAAGAAAAGGGGAGGGAGGAATCTTTGCCTCATGTCAGAATTCAAGGGACATAATCTGCCTGTGCGTGGACGAGCTAATTTGCTTCTCAGTTCTGGTACCCATACACCAAATGATCTGAAGCATGGTAGAGAAGCTGATGCGCCCCTTTAAAATGATAGTTGCTGACGTCAATGTAAATCCAAGTCATCCATAGTGTGCATGGAGTAAAGCTATACTCCTTGATCAAGCTCGCTACTAAGTTAACAGCCTGCTTTCAAGGCATATACAATGTAGCACTCCGAGACTGTGAAACAACCTCAACAAAGCCTACTCTTATTGATGATAACTGCAATAATTAAACCAGGGCTTAAGCATATTTCACTAAAATTTTGATTCACAATGACAAACATGACATATTGTTGTGATGGCTCGATTTAAGAGGAATAAGAATTTGAGGAAACACAACGAAATAGAATGGAAAAAAAGAATGAGCAGTCTGAAAATGAGGCTAGCATTATTAGCTTGGCATTTGTTACACAGCATGTACTAGTGGCAAATATAGCTTCCATCCCAAGAGACAGGGGGAAAATAACAGCTCTTGAAAACAACCCCTCGAAAGAGAGAACACATACCCCCATTATTGGTATGGATCGATCCTTCATCATGAGCAAACACATGGGCGACAGAGGATCGACTGGTCCGCGGACGGGGGTGGGGGGACACGCCGAATGAGCTTTTCCTGCTCTCTTGCTCTAATTGACCCTTTCATTCCCTATCCCTGTTTGTACCAATCTGTCTGTCTGTCTCTCTGTCTCTCTCTTTCTCTCTATGTGTGTCTATCTATTTGTCTGTCTGTCTGTCTGTTTATCTGTTTCCAAATAGTCTGTATCACCAACAGGACACAAAATTTGATCCCGCTCAGCAAAATATGAATTGGAATCATTTCAAACCAACCCAACCTCCCAACACTCCCTAAAATAAGTGTTAAATATATCAAATATCTAGGCCTAATCTATCATCTTTTTTGGGGATGTGTGTGTTACCAAGGAGGTACTAGGCAAGTATGTTACTAAATAACCAACAATAAAACATATTATCATAAGGGAATATTTGACATATTCAAATAAAATGTATGTACTCACGAAACAAAATGGAGTTTGCCACCTACATCAGTATCTGACTATCTTTCAAGACAACACATATTTACTGTAAAGTTGGATATTTTCGTGCAAGTAATTTTTCACGCTCGACAGAGTAAGACAAATTTTGCATGTTTTTAATTCCCCAGTATTAAGACATTACATAGTGGCACATACAACAAGCAAAATATATTTGCAAGCTTTTATTTTTGCACTAGTTCTTGGTCGTGCAAAGTCGTTGACAAATTTCCACACCACAAATATTTTCCACTTTTACAGTATTAGGCTCGTATTTATGTACACCCATAACCATGTGTAATTCTATTTCAGTGGTGTGAGGCATCATGCTTACGCGAACAATTTTGTTTAAAAAATCTAACTGATCAAAGACTGCAAAAATTTTGCAAAGTTCTGTGACCCTGCTCCCATGAAATACACGCATTATTTCCTTCCTGTAATAATTCTATTCTCAGACTGTAATTCGCTATTGACTTAGGTACTTACAGCGTTATCAATACAATTCTTACGAGGTCTGGCAACACAGCTTAAATACAGCCCGTAGGGGGAGATTTGGATCTTACCTTATTGTTGCTATGGCAACCAACATGACCACGGACAAAACACACACACATACACACACAGACAGACCCTCTCATGAATACATACAATACAGGGAAGGTCATTCCCCCCTTCCGACTGGTAGACTCTTAATTCTGGTGCAACCTGCGCTACCAATTTGCCCGCAAATTGCAATGAATTCGACAACGACTCATCAATAATGGATGCCCAAGAACGCCAGGGCCCCATGCACAAGTGTAGTGAAACAAGGAGGGAGCGGTAATTTCTATTAAAGTAACCCATTCTCTGCCGAACAAATCAGCACCTTTTTCTGGAAGCTATGAGCAAGACAGATGTCTGAGCTCATTGACCACCGGTATCCGTAATGGTGAAATCAACGCTCGCAGGGACCTCCATCTCAAAATACCATAAATGTTGCCTATGCACAGGCCACTATTGGTAGGTGACAAGTTAAAGAATAAATATCTGGTATGACTTGAACAGGCAATATAAACCCCCAGGAGTTACTTTAAGAAACTTCATTGCACATTTTCATTTGAGTACAATGAATATAGTATCAAACACTGTCATATGAGTAGAAGTTTTCTCAGTCAGAGGTAAGTATGAAAGTTAAGGACTTAGAGATTCCTCCATTTGCATGTGAAACAAAATCTCAGCTTTAGTTCTTCAAAATAGCTCTAAAATGTGAGTTAGGGATAGAAATAACCAATGCAAAATTTTTAATCATTATAATCAATGTTAAGTATTGTTAAATATACAAAATGTGAACGATAGTTATAATAAAACTGCTTATAGACTAAACCGTCTATACAGTTATGGTTTAGTGAGAAAAACAGTGATGGCAAACAATACCTTTAAAACAATGATGTTGGCAAAATCACACAAGCAAACTAGATGAGTTGACAGAGGCTTTGCCCTGAAGTCAAAGGAAAGGGGAAACAATCTTGGGGGAAGACATAACAATCGAGGAAAACAAAACAGTTAGCTCTGATGAGGAATTTTAACTCCCTAGTGAAAACTGAGCAAAGTCCAACCTCAAGATTTGGTGGAAGCTATAATAGCGATATGCTCTGCATGTACCTGAAATCTATCTTGAGCTCACAGCGCCTGCAACAGAAGACCCTTGCCCACTGGAAAATGTCTTCGCAAAACACAAAATGAGAAATCAAACGCCATTCGTATTACTACATGTGTATGTCACAGCTGTAGCAGCGACTTTGATGACACTAATGTTGCAATACGACAGATAAAACTGATGAGAATCACTGGATGCCTTGCTACTTCTTGGACTACATTTTCATCTTAATGGGATGGTATAGAATTGGTGAAGATGAGGATTGGGCTTTACACTTTTCCTGAGATACCAAGAAACCACTTATGAAACAATACAGAGCATACCATTCTAAGAGGAATTCAAATTTTATCTGATGAAAATCGGTTTTGGAATGGCTGAGACATCCAAAAATGAAGTAAAACAAAGCAATCGTAATAAAAGTAGGGTCCCACCTTTTGGAATTGCTCTGTTTTGGATATTTCAACCATTTCAAAACCAATTTTAATCAAATAAACATTAAATTCCTCTTGGAATTACAAATGTTCTTTCATATTTCATAAGAGGTTTCTCATTATCTCACCAAAAATGCTAGAAACCTGAAGTTTGGTCTCAACCAAAACTATACGAACATCCCTTTAATAACTGTGATCCCTTCTGAATTGTGTAAAAATTGATTTGCATCCTCGAAATGAAATTATTTCCAGGGTTCTTCCCGTTTCTTGACATCTGAATTCCTCTTTCCTATCAAAAATACAGTGGGCATACAGAAGTACTGCAGCAAAAATTGTTGTTTTCTTTTTTTTAATATCACTTTGATGTATTGTTCATTCAGGGCACTCCCCTAACCAGATATTTATGACATCTCGGATTCAAGTCCCTGGGCAAGGCACTTTATCCCCATAGCTGATAGTCCCATGGAGGGGGACCTGAAGAGCTCTGCCTTTCCCTTGCTTGCTTGCTGAATACCAAACATTCATCGTTCATTAGCAGCCGCATAAATCATAATTCAAAAATCACATTCAAATTTCAAACATGGAAAGTGAACAGCACCTTAATATGGGAGGACAGAGCTACCAGTGTATTGCTAAGATGCTGTGCAAACAGACCCGATTGAACTGAGACACATCTCCAACCAACATTGTTACAATATGCTGACACACAATTGATAAGTCTCCTCTTTTCATGTGTGTAAACACAGGCACACATGTGCACACAAACTTCTACATAATATCCTGGCACGTCCTGGGGGGAAAAAAGGCTGAAAACTGGACAAAAGAAGGAAATGGGTGTGTATTTATTCAATGAATATTTGGCACCAACTTCTGACAGAACGTGAGTGTCAGTCAACCATAATTTTTCCTATTTCCTTCTGATGGAACAGAACTAAAAAAATTGCTGAGAAGTTGCTTTTCATATGCTGTGTTTGAGCAGTTCCATGACATTTGCTTCTGTGGCAATAATGCTCCCATGAAATATCTGCACGCTATAAAGCTAAACACAAATTCTACTGACAAACATAACCCTAACCCTTATTCCAACATCAAACTATTAAAACCTTAAACCCTATTATCACAACCCTAACCCTAACCCGAACCTTAACTTGGTTAAGTCCTTGGAGAAAATAAGACAGGAGAAATAGTCGCAGGAGCAAAAGTCGTGTCACCATGCAAACCGTTCCATCCAAGATCGCTGCTGGCTGTCAGAAAATTCACCAATAGCAATAAAATGCCTCGGTACTGCATCACAAAACATCAGCACATTACAATGAATGTTCCTCTCTTTTCTGGTCATTTGTAGCCAATGCATGTCTGCGGGATATTTGACAGAAATGGCAATATGTTTGACATATGATATTGCATCCAACCTTTTCTCTTCTCACTCAAATTGTCAATATTCCATTTCTATTCTCTCTGCAGTCTTTTCAAAGAGCACATCTCTCTTTATGTTCAGTATATTTTCCCCCCGAAGCACTCTTTGCACAAAAGTAATCTTCCTTTGTCTGACTCTATTGTACGTAAGGAGAATGAGACTTATCTCATATCAGACTCTGACAATGTCATTAGAATCACAAGTGGGGGGTACATGACTAATGTAGAATAGCACGCGCCGCAACGAGACCTACAACATGTACAACCGTCTGCAGCCCGGCTTGATGCTAACTAGACAACCTTGAATTCGATAGCTCGTTTAAAATGTTGGGGGTAGGCTTACAGTCCCAGTTTATATTTAGGCCAATTACTGCTACATAAAGTGTGACTGCCTAGAATTACTTCACGAATGACAATTAGCATGCAGCTGTTCCCACCACCCCCCCCCCTTCATGCTCCCCTCCCCAAGAATATCATACAAAACAAAATATGATATCTGCCACGGAAGACTGACTGCTCCTAGTTACAAAAGCCTGTGTAGTCACTACAGATTTTTCTTTATCCATAAGCTGGGTTTTCAAAGGCTGGAAGTCAAACTGGTGCAAAGAAAAGGGGAAAGATGTGGAAGGCAAAAGATGTAGAGGAGAAAAAGATCGGGGGGGGGGGGGGGTGGTGGGAGACAAAACCAGCCAAATTGTCAGATGGGAGCAGATGATCCTGGACTTTCCCACATCGGGTATGGATGGCTCGCTCTGAAAGGGAGAGCAGGGGTGCGTGCTGGTGGCTCCTGCAGGGGTGCGTGCTGGTGGCTCCTGAAGGGGCCGGTGCAGGGGTGCGTGCTGGTGGCTTCTGGAGGGGGACAACAGTGCAGATGTTTATAAACCTTTTGGCTATCATTGTCCACCTCTTTGTGCATGATGGCACTCCCATTTTGTGGATGTGGTACTGAAAGGGTTATACTGGGAGGGTGGCGCAAAGACGGCACACACAGCCCTCGATCCGCCTCTGGCACTGAAATGCTGAGGATCGATGGGACCATTTGAGCGCGCAGCCATAAAAATCACTTGTGTGAAGCTCTAAACTGTCAGGAGATCAATGGTAATTGTCATTGTCTTATCATGATCCCTACAGGTGATACCAGAATGCACCAAAACTTTTGTGGCATACACGAGGAATACACATAGCTAAATTGCACTGTTCATTATTCAGATATTTTGGTGCATCATCAAGCCCCAAGACAACAACAAAAACAACAACCACTTACAGCCAATACATACATGTGTTTTGTATTGCAAGCACATCAACAGTACAATGAGGAATGTTTGCTCGCATTTAAATTTTGCAAAATTTGCGAGAGTCAAGATTTGTGAATTTAAAATGACACAAAAGTTTGTGTCTACATTGTATGGGTTGAATGCCAGTGATAATTCCCGAAAATTTCAAGACACGAAAATATTGTACTTTACAATATTTTAAGTGAACATGTTAACACAAATTACTTCTAGTATACTCCCCTCCCCCCCCCCCCCATGAAGAAGACAAAACAAAAGGCATGAATAAATATACACATATTGTCAATTTGAAGATATCAATTGAGTATATGAATATAAGAACGACCCAAGTCCATGGAAGACCATTTCGAGTAAACTAAAAAAAAACTTCATATCTTTTTTGTTTTTCCAATAATATTCTATTTAACTGTGATGGGATGGCAACATTGTATATACAAATTAGAACATATATTATTATGACAATTAACATTAACATTAATTGTGGAGAGGCCATTTTGTGTGATGGACTTGGGTCGTTCTTTGAATCATATGGACTTGGGTCGTTCTTTGATTCATATACATGATATTCTGCTATAGAGATGAGAGAAGGACGAGAGAGGGGGCTATAATATGAATGTAAGAATGACCCAAGTCCTTCATTCTTACATTCATATAAGATTTAACTCATTTATTTCAGGCACTTCCGGGGGTAATTAGGATTTATAATTTATACACAAGATGAGTCCATGCATAAGCTACAATTTCCCATGTCAAACTGAATTTGGCCAAAAATTGGACTTGGGTCATTCTTATATTCATATACTCAATTTCCCCCTTAAAAATTCATCAAAACTGCCAATTCTTACAATAACTTTTCACTGCCATTATGCACTGGCAGTTGCTTCTCCTATACACTCATATTGCCAATTTGAAAACTTAGGCACAGCAGTTGTTTCAAGAACAATAATCGAACACTTATAGTTAAGAAGTAAAATTGTTTACCCCCCGCCTCCCCCCCCCCCCCCAAATTACAAATTCTAGAAGTGCTTTTTCTTGCATCAACAAATATTTGCCTGCAACTGGAATGTTTCATATGAAATCGAAATTAAGCCTATCAAAAGTACATCAATTATGGAACTCTGGGGGGAAATAGAAAAAAAAGAAAGAAATATAAGGCCATGAATATGTTGAAGGAAATAAACTCTCTATCACGTTCGCTGCGGATTGCATCCTTCAAATCAAGCGAGGCAGAGGGGGTGTTACTACCGGTATCTGGGTCAAGTTATGAAAAGTTTCCCCCCTAACGACTTTGGTAGAAGACCATGGTTTCTTCGGAGCGCAGCCCAACTCAAGAGTAGCAGAATTTTGATGCCACACGAGAGCAGCTTCATCATAGCACCTGTGTCTGCCATCCCCACCCCATCCTCCTCCCCCCCCCCCCCCCCCAAAAAAAAAAGAAATCCCTGGCTTTGGATTTTAATCAAGATGCACTATTCTTGGGTCATGTATGCTATGAAGAGAACAAAATGGATAATATCATTTTTTTTTTGCATGCAGGAAGGGATTGAGCAGTACATCAAAAATCACTACCGACGATGTACTCTCGTAAAAGCCCTGCGTATCTAAATTTAATGAAGTGCATTAAAGGGAGTGCATCACTTTTTTTTTCTTTCGAGCCTTGCTTCCGGCTTTTTAAAATTTCTGCTTTGTTTCCACATAGCAAAGTGGCTTTTTTCCCCCCTCTTTTTTGTGCCCCACTAACTACGGGCTGAATTTAGCCAGACACTCTTTTGTTTTCATTGAATTTATGCGCCAAAGGAAGCTTCCAATCTGTGGATTGATTGCTTTGACACGGTGCAAACTATAACACGAAAAGATAAAAGGATAATCAGAACCATGGAATTGGTCAAATATGATAAATATTGTATGGATAATAAGAAAGGTCAAGAGGTCATGACTTGGGCATGATTTGCTAGGCTTGTGGGTCTTTCCGTTGGTTGGGGTCCACGGCATTTTTCTATCAGTATCACTTGACAAGAATATTTCATCCCATCCCAGATCATGTTAGCCTGCATCCACACACATACACACACTCTCTCATTTTTTCCTTACCCTCTTCTTGAGGAGCAAACCTGCCCCCCTCCTTATCCCCTTCCCAACTCCATCCGCCCCTTTATGGGATGTGGAAAGGACCCCTTTCCACTTGGATGATCAGGCATGTATCTTCCCCCTTACCTGCATCCTGATCCTGGCACATGCACTCTTGTTCTTCCTCATCATCTTCTAAATTAGCAAACCTCCCCCCTCCCCTACCCCCTTCCAAACTCCACCGACCCCTTTCCTCCTGGATGCCCAGCCATATATCTCCCCCTACCAGCTCTTATTGGTATCATCTCTACTCCCATTCCTCCTACTCCTCTCCTTCATCCTCTTAAACCTACATCCTGGTTCTTTCTTCCATCTCAGTCAGTAATTTCCCATTGTGGGGAACACACCTGCCTTATTCCATCTGACTTGTGTTGTATTTCCTCTGCATATGACTTTCCTCTTTTTTCTCTTCTCCTCCACCCTTCATTTTCCCCCATTCTCCAACAATGATCCCATCGAATTTTTCCCCTGAAGTTATCCCCCGCCTCTACCCTCAAACTCTATCTTCCTTAAACTATGTCTCCATCTATCTTTCAATTTTGTCTGTTAAAACTGTTTACATCTATATCTCTCTAGATCTATTACCTATTTTTCTATCTATGTCTATCTACCTATCTAAATAAAAAATCTATCTATAATCCACCCGTCTATCTATTTATCCATCTATCTATTTATCTATCTATCTATCCAACTACTTATATATTTATCTATCTATCTGTCATCTATCCATCTATTTATCTATACGTAATCAATCTATAATCTATCTATCTATCTATCTATCTATCTATCTATCTATCTATCTATCTATCTATCAATTTATCTATCTGTCTATCTACCTATCTATATATCTCCCTATCTATCTACTGCCTAACTATCTATCTTTCTATCCATCTACCAATCTATCTATCTATCTATCTTTCTATCTATCAATCATTCTATCTTAAAGCCATGGTTTACCATTGGGAGCAGTGATTTCAAAAATGTCTGAGATATCATATTTGATGCATATGTGTACGTCAGTTGTATCACAAAACATCCTACCATATAAGAATTGCACCATTAAAGCCTAAAATACAAGAAGATATCAGTATTTTTCTCAATAAACCATACACCTCGTCCCACTTTTCACGAAGTGACGGAAGCCGCACGGTTTCCGTGCGGCTTTCCGTCACTTCGTGAAAAGTGGGACGAATTGTAGACAGTTTAGTCTACAATCATTTCTATTATAACTAGTTTTTTTATATATAACAAAACTTAACTTTGATTATACTGATTCAAATTCTTACACTGGTTGTTTCTCTCAATAACTCGCATTCTTGAACTATTTTGAAGCACTGAACTTACTGAAGCTGCAATTTTGCTTCATCTGCAAATGGTAAATAATACCTTTAAAGGTGCAGTTTACCTTTGGGAGCAGTGAGTTTAAAAATGTTCAAGATATCACATTTGATGCATATGTATAGGTCTGTTGTATCACCAAACATCCTACCATATAAAATTTTTGCAATAAAGTCTAAAATATAAGGAGATATCAGTATTTTTCTCAACAAACCGTAACTGTAGACGGTTTTAATCTGGAACATTCTTATTATAACTATTGTTCACATTTTGTGTATTTGATAATACTTCACATTGATTATATGGATTCAATTATTTTACAGTGATTGTTTCTATCCCTAACTCACATTTTAGAACTGTTTTAAAGCACTAATGCTGGGTTTTTGTTTCATCTCCAAATGGTAAATCATACCTTTAATATCTCTCCCTCCTGACTGATCTACATATCTCACTCTCTCTCTCTGATTCTCCCATAACTCTGTGTGTGTTAATCTCAGGTCAATGTCAACATGCCACTCTCAGCCAGCCTCCAATAACAAACAAAGCCCCAGACACCGGCCAGCTACAGGTGTATTCCATTCCTAGTCTCTCTTCAAGCCTTCGTGATTTATATTTCATCAGGTAGGATCACCAGATTGGTGACATATCCCTATCCACAATTTATAAACATTCAAGTCGTGAGCAAAACTGAAGAGGAAGCAGCAGCAACATGAAGCCGAAAGTAACATGATCTTTTTTGTACGACTTCATCATTGGGTCACATGATTATGTGAGGTATGTCATATAGGACCCTACTGTAAAACATGATATACTCGCGGCACGAAATTTTTGCGAATTGGAGCTGACGGCCTTTTACGTGGCGTGAAATTTTCGTGATTTGCCACTGGCGTTCAATGCATATAGTGTAGACAAGAAATTTCGCGTGCATTTTAATTTCGCCAATCTTGGCGCTCGCGAAATTCGCGAAATTAAAATGCACGCTAACATTCCTCATTTTTCAGAATTAGGGGGGGGGGAATCACTAAATAGGGGAACATTGGGAAGCAATTCATACCATTTGGTTCCTGACTAACATTTGCCTTTTGAAAGAAGATCATTCTATATGATAGCAATTCCTGATACGACCCTTGACCATGACATACTTCAAGTTAATTACACTGAAGGCCTTGGAGTAAAACTAGGTGGCCAAAATGATTTGAATAGCTTCACACCCCCATTCAGTCCTTCCTACTCACCTGCTCTATGTTGACATTTGATATTCCTTTCAAGCCACCTGAAGACATAGCCTATAAATCCAGACCCATTGTCAGTAACCTCTCCCCACATTACAGATGTCATCTACAGGACACTCAAGCGATGCAAACCATCGAACACCTATGGACGACTGTTAGGCAAAATAACGGCTCAGCAGTCACAGGAAATGATATAAATAAGCTACCACCAAAAATAAGCAAATCCGAGATGCCTTCCAATAACGTGAGCCATGTGTGGAGTGCGTATTGAACTGATCAAAAACAAAAGAGGTCAGATTTTCCTACCAACACTGGACAATATCCTCACACATTCTGGGACAACTGCAACTGATTAATATTTGAAGATAGACAGATAGACAGACAGATAAATGGATAGATGGATAGACAAATAAATCAATGGCTAGGTAGGTAGATATAGATAGACTGGTAGGCAGATAAAGGTGCTGGATACATATGAATGGATGGATATATAGATGCTAGGTAAATACAGGTAGGTATAGATAGATTGGTTGGTAAATAGATGGATAGATAAATGAATTGACTGATAGAAAGATAGATAGATAGATAGATAGATAGGCAGATAGAGATAGATTGGCAGGTAGATAGATGGATAAAATCAATAAATGAATTGATGGATAGAAAGATCGATAGACAGATAAATGAATCAATGGATAGATAGATGGATGGATAGATAGAGAGATGAATAGATGAAAGATAGATAAATGAATCGATGGATAAGGTGTAGATGGATGGATAGATAGAGAGAAAGGTGAATAGATGAAAGACAGATGAAAACAAGAGACAAAAAAAAATCTGCTCACTTTGAATCTCAGTCACATTGATCAAAATTTAAGCATGGTTTAACATCCAGTCTGAGCCAATCAACTACGTAGCATTCACATCGGCATTAACGACAAAATCATTTCGATTTTATCTACACACATATTACTGACACTGAAAAACAAAAATAACAAGAAGCAACCACTAGTAAAAGTCTTTTTCACAGTTTAAGACTGATCGTGACAGAGCTTACAACAGCTTCAGGTGACATAATGTAGGAGGAAAAGTTAGCATGTCATGCCGTCGAAAATGGAAAGCGACCTATGTTGGGAGAATAACGGAGGGAGATATATCATGTCCACTTCACCTTATACCTTGTGCTAACAAAAGTGGAATTCACGCAGAGTGTAAGATGTGCAAATTATGCTGGACGCAGAGGAGATACTTTGGGGAGGGTGTGTGCATTTCACAAGCGAATTTCACGGGTGAATTTCACAGGTGAATTTCGCGGGTGAATTGCAGAGTTGAATTTCAAGAACTAGGTCTCCGGGAAGAAAACCAATATGCTTGTGTCTTCTCTTCCTTTTGGTGCAATCGTCTCTTGGGAGGATCAAGCTAATCCAGGCCATGTTAAGGGGTTAGCGAGGAAGGGGGAATGCAGAGGAGAAGAGAAGATAGGAGGAGGATTTGGGGATAGGATGAGAATTTGCGGTAGGGATGGAGGGGAATAGGAAGGGTTAATAAGTAGGAATGGGGGAAGAGTAAGGGGAGGGATGGGAGGTGTGGGAGAGGTACACGGTATGGGCAGGGTAGGGCAGGAAGTGGTGGGAGGGGTAGAGGGGTGTGTCTAGTGGTAGGGGTAGATGGGTGTGTCTAGTGGTAGGGGTAGAGGGGTGTGTCTAGTGGTAGGGGTAGAGGGGTTAGTGGTAGGGGTAGAGGGGTGTGTTTAGTGGTAGGGGTAGAGGGGTGTGTTCAGTGGTAGGGGTAGAGGGGTGTGTTTAGTGGTAGGGGTAGAGGGGTGTGTTTACAGTGGTAGGGTGAGGAAGGGGTGAGGGAAGAGAAGGGGGAGAGATGGGAGGTGGGGGAGTGGTAAAGGTATGACAGGGAGTTGTTGGAGGGGTAGAGGGGCGGGGTCTGGAAGAAGGGGTGAGGGGGAAAACATCAATTGAAATGACAGTTGGTGTTGATTTTTCACATTGCAAGGATTTTATCTGCAAGTGATTCCCCATAATCAAAGGATATACAACCTCTTCTGCTAAAACTGCACAATTTCTGCTGAGTTGCAGAGAGAGTCTTGAATATAAGATGGCACTTGGATCAGAATAGTGTAAAACTCAAGATAACACCTCAAAGGACGTCAGGGGAAGAAGCAAACACTGCAAATTTTCCTGTATCGTCCTAGATATTCTCATAGTCTCTCAGAATCACATAAACAAAAGAGCAATGAAGATATTCCAACATAAATATCACGTTCTTGGCAGGAAACTGGCATTAGGCTGATGTGTTTACATCATTCGTCGAAACTTTGTCTCTTAGAGCCCAGACGGATATTTGTTGGGATAAAAAGACATTTCCGCCAGAGTCCTCTGACAAAACAATGGAACAAGGAAATACTACAGAATAGTCCTCAAAACTCTGGAGATTTTGAGAGGACCAGCTACATGTTAAAGGACACCAAAACTCAAACACAAATGTGGATTTAGTGAAAGCAGCAACATTAGTAGAACACATCAGTGAAAGTTTGAGGAAAATCGGACAATCAACGCAAAAGTTATGAATTTTTTAAGTTTGGGTGTTGAAAACACTGGATGAGAAGAGTACTAGAGGTTATGATGTCATGTGTGGACAACAATAATCATAAAAAGAAAATATAAAGGGAATTCCATAAAAATTCCCTTTTCATGAAAATTACACATTCCATCAACTTGATACTGACACATGTTAAGGGTAGCAATTATTCCCCCTGCTTTCTGAAGGCAGTTAGTCAAGTGCTCATTCATTATGCTAGAAAAGTGATTTTTTTTTTGGAAAGGTGGTCTGTGTATTAAGTCTATGGGTATTTCAGAATTCGGTATGGAATGGGCTAAGTGCCATTTCTAAACATTTCAAAGTCAGTCCATCATCAGATAGAGCAAAGAAAAGCTTTTCAAGTGATGCCTCACTTGCTACATAACAAGGAATATTCTTGAAGTTATGATTAAAAACATCTCATACCTTCTTACTATTTTCTTTGTGTGTATGTGTATTTTTTAAGCATCTTTCGGAACAAATTTCTCAAATCAACAAGAATGGAATTAACTCATTTTGCTAAAAAAAAAAAATAATAACTTTCATTTATAAATTGCAATGCTCTGAGAGATAGTCACATCTCCGTTTCCCACTCTAAAATTCACCACAATCTCAGATCTTAATACTCTTTGCAAACAATGTGAAATGGGTCATTCAGTCCACAACTTCAACTCAACACAGGTTAATCTCCAGATGCCAAATGGAATAAGTAATGATGTCTCATGAAGAAAAAACAAACAAACAAACAAACAAATAAAAATACACTTCTAATTCTCCCCTTCATGGGGAAAAACATGTTTACTACTAAAATTATCTTCAGCATTTGAAGAGTTTGTTTGCAAAAACCGATAAGTCCATATTTGCGAAATGGAGATATTTGCGATTAAAGGTCGAGAAAAATAAAGAGAATAATAAGGAAATTTTTGCTTCTTTTGACCATAACTTCAAAAATTTACCTTTATATGTAGTGACCAATATATCATTGAAAAGGTATTATTTTGTACTTTATGACAGAGACCGTAACTCAAAATCTTCAAAAATGGACTTATCAGTTTTTGCAAACAAACTCTTCATTTCTTTCAGAATTTTCCCCAGACCGTTCATTTTGCTTTTTTGCAATTTTTGCATCATCATCATCATGTGCCACGTCTCTTGCAGAGTACCTCCAATTCGACCCCGCCCAACACCCTGGTGTTTCAGGTTAAATGGAGGAACATACCGGGGTATGATCCCTTCTGTCTATGTTAAATGTGAAAAGGGCTGGATCGATGGGGGTTAATAAGGTAAATTTGTAACCTATTTTATCCTGTCTCCCATTTCTCTCTCTCCCTCTCTCTCTTGCTTTCTTCTTCTCTTACTGTTTGTCTGTTTGTCTGTCTGTCTATCTGTCTGTATATTTGTCTGTCTATCTATCTGTCTGTATATTGTCTGTCTTTTGATCTGTCTGTCTGCCTGTCTGTATATTGTCTGTCTATCTATCTGTCTATCTATCTGTCTGTCTGTATATTTGTCTGTCTGTATATTGTCTGTAATGGCATCTGCCTGTCTGTCTGTCTATCTATCTGTCTGTCTGTATATTTGTTTGTCTGTCTATCTGTCTGTATATTGTCTTTGTATCTGCCTGTCTGTCTGTATATTTGTCTGTCTATCTATCTGTCTGTATATTGTCTGTCTTGGTATCTGCCTGTCTGTCTGTCTGTATATTGTCTGTTTATCTATCTGTCTGTCTGTATATTTGTCTGTCTGTCTATCTATTTGTCTGTATATTGTCTGTCAGGTTCTTCTCCTCCTTTTCCTCTCTCTCTCTGGTTTAATATTTAGATACCCTCTCAAATATCAATTTTTCAGTATCCCACATATTTTATCACTCTTGCAAATTATGACAATATTTTCTAGTACTGGTTCTGATATTTTTCTTCTTCATCAGTCAAACTCCTTTCTATACATCTCTACATGCATCCTCTTTACACAGTGGCAAATGCACATATCGTTGTGTGCCCAGGAAAATGACATGAACACACGTTATTCAAGGAAGGTGTGCCCAGTGTGTATGCATGTAGCATGCATGTATGGAGGTATGTACATGTATTATGTATCAATCAATACATTTCGACATTATTGCCTTACTGATGCTAATGCACATTGGTATTTGATCCATCAGCAGGGACAGATTTAGGAATATGTCAAAGAAAATCTAATTCATCAGCAAAATCTAATTCATCAGCAAAATCCACCCTGATGCTTGGATGTCTGTGGAGAAATAGCAGGACACTACTAGCCTTGGTTCAAGGCATTTACTTTGTTTTCTCCTTCCTTCTAATCATACTTCTTCTTTTTTTTGGGGGGGGGGGGGTGTTAGCTTGGGGATGGGAATCACACTGTGTAACCAAATAGAATCCTTGTCTGCCCACACTGCTTACTCATTTAAAACTTGGCCATTAACTACTGCAGGGTTTGGTGAGGTGCCAGAAATGAGGTTAAGGGTTGCCACAGTAACCGGAGACGGGAGAGAGGAGTCAGATCAGCGGGCATGATGATGTGGCTTGGGATGGTGATTCAGAACCAAGACAAAGTTGATGGATTGCCTTCCGTAATTCTGCCGCAAAGAATGTTAATCCAATCTGTAACATGCTGTATCTCTTTTGTGTGTCAGCCTTTATCTATTGTCAATGTATACATCTCTCTCTCCAACTGGCTACATGTCTATCTACCAACCTATCTATCTATCTACCTATCAATCTATTTATATCTATCTGTCTGTCTATCTACCAACCTATCTATCTATCTATCCATCCATCTATCTATCTATCTTACTATCTATCTATCTATCTATCCATCCATCTATCTATCTATCTATCTATCCATCCATTTATCTATCTATCAATCTATCTTTCAATCTATCTATTTATCTATCAATCTCTCTATCTATCTTTCTATTTATATCTATCTGTCTGTCTATCTATCTATCTTACTATCGATCCATTTATCCATCTATCTATCTATCTATCCATCTATCTATCTTTTCATATATCTACCTACCTACCAATACATAAAGTGACTTCCTATTTTTGTATACTTATTTTAGCAACATACTATCTACCTATCTCCCTATCTGTATACTCTTGAACCAATTAAACAGAGAAAACCATGTAAAAGACAGAGAGAGACAAAACAAGAGAGAACAATAAGCGGTTAGTCAGACAGACAGACAGACAAGATATTATAGAAAAATTATTAATTCATTGAAATTTATTTCTAAGAATTCAGGGAACGCACGAGCGGGAATAGGCATGAAAAAGGAAGGAAGGAAGATGCCCCCGCAGCCATCGAATCAAAGATTTACAGGAAACGGGAATGACGATGAGAGCTTCTCCACAATCAATTCTAAGTAACGGTTGCCATGGCGATTTTTTTTCAATGTCCTCCGATGAGGCATCGGGTAGATTGTGGAGGACAAGTCATGAGTCATGCATAACGTGAGAGATCAAGCATGTGAAAAAGAAAATGAAGAAGAAGCTTGAGAACCCCTTGAAGCCTTTATTCACACATACGATTGCATATAATATATGTTTCCTCCTGCAAGAGTCTTTCACAGCATGAGCTAATATTTGTCCACGTTATATTCTCTCCCCTCCTAGACACCCCGCCCTACCATCTCCACCTCCATCCTCACCCCCTACCCCCCCCCCCCCCTTCACCCCACCCTAGTTAAAGTGAAGAGATCCATCCATCACAGTTGATCACAGTTGCTCAGGTGCTCAGCGTAAGTCAACATTGCTGTGCCCACGAGATGCGCAAAACACAAGCTACGGTTGCATGGAAATTTGCACTCTCAAACTTCTGCACGAAAGATGTAATCCATCAGTGTATACACACACACAGCATAAGCAATACCTATGGGTTTCAACTACCCAGTATTCTGCATCCAATCAAATCAACAGTATCCCAATGAAACAAACAGCCTCTGCTGTACATAATCTACAGTTTGCATCTCTGATGTGCTATTGCCTTGATCCCCATCATTACATCAAACAAATGAGGGGGTACAAAGTGGAAGGAAGTTATCTTGTTACACATATATTTTCCAGAAAATAGCCTACACACTATCACACTTGAGTCATTCGTCTATTTGGAAGTTTTGATAACTTTGTTTTTGAGTGGCAGTTTATGCCAAAAATTTATATACAATCAAATACAAGGAACAAACTGCTAGATGATACAGATGAGTCAAATACTGTGAAACGAGGAATTTTCGCGTGCGCTTTAATTTCGCGAATTTCGCGAGCGCCAAGATTCGCAAAATTAAAATGCACGCGAAAGTTCTTGTTTACACTTTATTGATTGAACGCTAGTGGCACTTCGCGAAAATATGATGCCACAAAAAAGGCTGTCAGCTCCAATTTGCAAAAATTTCATGCCGCGAATATATCATGTTTTACAGTACCAATCAGAGATAAGATAAACATGATCATACGATAGTGGAATTGCTATGTTTGCCTCCGCTATGGGCAGAACATTTTGTTATATTCTTCCATGGTATAAAACTTTTGTGCAGAGGAATGGCAAACAATGCAAAATCACCAAACAATGACATTGAGAGTACAATTGACAAAATAAATTTCAAAATGTCTTGGGGAGTGCCTAAAAATGATTGCCTCTCCAGGCTCTGCAAAGATTGTTTGACAAGTTCAAGGCATTTATTATCAGAGTACTTGACTATGCCATATGATATTGCACATGAGTAAATTTATTGTTGGATTATAGAGAATATTCCAACTTCATGGCATGGATGCTATTTTGGGAAAGTTAGAAATCCCTAGACTTTGTCTTGGACAGCGACTCAGAGCTAAGACACAGGTGACAGATCGCCTTCTGTAATTCCAGCCTAAATAATGGTAATTTCATTCAATGTGTATCACGCTGTATCTCTCAATCTATTAACCTAGTTATCTATCCATCTATTGATCTATCTACCTACCTACATATACCCATATATATTCATAACTGTGTATCTTACATATTCTCTTCAGCATTTTTTCTACCTACACACCTGTATATAAATTCATATCTATCTTTCTTTCTATCTACCTATCTTTCTATCTATCTATCTATCTATCTATCTATCTATCTATCTATCTACCTACCTACCTACCTATTTATTTCTATACCACAAATGTATCTATATATTCATCTACATATCCATCCACCTACCCAACTAGCATATCTATCTAACTCAGTATAAATATATCAATTTGTCAATCCATTCATCGACCTATTTATTTCAGCCATCTGTATAATTATATACCCTTTAATTTTCATTCTATCCATCAACCTATTTATGTCCATCTGTCTATATACCATTTAACCTTAAATAATCATGAGATATTTTCTTCTCTCTTTCAGTTTCACTGTCTGCATCCTGTATCAAATCAGTATTACCTTCCCAAGGAGCACCCTGTATTTCAAGGTTTTTGGAGTCGAACAATTTATATCTCATCCCCCCCCCCCTTCTCATCAGTTATCACTTATGTCACATGGTCTGTCTTGCAACTGTGGAAACTGTACGTGACCTTTGACATGAATGCCACTATATAGCCAATGACTAACCACACCCTTTCACGAGATTGAGAGAACATGGATAATGATAACATCATTACAGTATCTAGATCCATGAGTACAGCACAAAATGAAAAAAAAAAAAAAAAAAGTATACCGTAGCTTGCCAGGGACAAAAAAAGCACACATATGCAAAGGTGAGAGGGGAGAAAATATTTACTTTCTCACTTCCCGCTAAAAAACCTGCCTGAGCGTTCCGCGGCGATAAACGTGTGGCGTCCGCGGCGGCTGACGACTGAGCAGACCAATCGCTCCCCAAACACCTCCCTTCCTCTCCACAACAGTCCCCCCCCCCCCAATGTTTCTCCACCTGAATGCACTACATCTATAGGCAAAGTCCGTGGGAATATTTTTCTAGAGTCGGAAACACGGGCACGCTGCAGACGCTGTACACACAAAGTGATTGTCATTGGGGGGATTCTCTTTGGGAAAAATTTGTCACTGCCTTTTATCCAGACAAAAATCTCCAACTGATCAAAAGATTAATAAGTCCACCTCTTCATGTTTAAAAACCCACAAGTGATTTAGTCAACCACATGTGAAGTCAAAAGATTTCTTTTTTTTTTTTTACATTAAAGTTAGAATTGATTATTGTGGTATATCGACTACCAATTGATAAGTGGTCTAACCTGTTGAGGACGGACTGATTTTGCTACAACACGCATTTCCCATAGACACCTGCCCGAGTATGCTCGGGACTCGTCCTCAACGGGTTAATGGCTCAAGGCACTGAACTCAACTTGCAAGTAAACCATCCACACTTGACCTAGTTGACCTAGTTGACCTAATTGTAAGTCCACTCAGGTAGAGCAGTGAGCCTCAGTCCAACAGGCTGGCCATGGTGACACAATAGGATTGGGGGGGGGGGGGGGTTGGATAAGTAGCAGTAATCTCTTTTCATTGGCCAATAGTTTCTAGGCATCTGTGCCAATTGAGGGAACAAGCTACGTTAACATGTCAAAATGTGCTTTACTGTTGAAATGCTGCCCATATCAGAAATATCATCATGTTTTCTTTGTGATCAGATATTTTTCTTTGTATCGTAACCATTTTTTTCTCTGAATGAAATAAAACTTAGGTTTACACCATGTTCCTAATTGTAAAGATCAGCTCAAAAGTTTTAAACTTCAATGGATGGCTTGTAGTTTATCGCCATGTAGATGCACTTCAGATAACTTTAGCAATCTTACAATTTTTTTTAGTCGATAATTAGAACAACAAGATTTCTCAGGGTTCACACTCTATCCACGAGCCACGGGGGGTCCCAACTCGGAGATTAATAGCATCGTTGTGTGAGCATTATTATGAACAAACTGAAACTCCCATTCCTCCTCAGCTTCCGGGTCAACCTCCAGTGCGTGCTGTACACGATACTGTATTGCCGCACATTGTGGGGTTTATCGCTAGTGCTGCATGTATGCATTTCTTCCGGTTCTGTGGTTCAATCATTGAGTGGGACTCTCCTCGAAAGTTCAATCTCAAAACATTTGGGTGTCATGTGGACGCACATCATAGATTAAAACTACAAGCTAGTACCACTGAAGTCAAAAACTTTGCAAAGATTGCATATGTGTGAACCAAATTGTAAAATGCATAAACTGCATTAATTTCAAATGGTGAATCATCTCATTCACACATTCAGTCTGAATAAAATCTGCTAATACTCTTCAGGATTTTCTTCCATTATTGTTTTATTCATCTCCCTGCTGATATTCCCGTTGTATGCTGACAGGGTTCCTACTCGTTTTCCAAGACCCTCCAAGCACCCCTACGGCAATTGAGGGGTTGATTCCTCACGCCGTGTAGCGACAGTGGTGGTGACAGCGCTATAATCACAGTCACATGGATCTGCTGCAACTACTTGAATAAAGCCTGCATCCTTCTGGTTAAAGTCACCTGACCTTCAACTAGACTCCCTGTACAGGCTGGGCATTGGATTTAAAATACAAAGTGTGAGACTGCTTATTTTTTCCTCTGCAAAGTGCATGTGTTCATACATATCTCACCACAATATCCATCCTAATAAATCCACTCCAAGGCAAAACTAATCAAATCAATTCACAAGTGAGCTCACATCAGGATTCGTTGGGAGCGTAGGGAAAGGCTATACGGTCATAAGAAACATATCACATTGTGAGACAATTCATTATATCTGCCGAAAATGTCCATCAGTCCATATATCATTATAATGCCTTCTGCTCCATCGTGTAAGCCCTGAGGGGTCACTCATAACTTTCTCTCCGCACACAGAAGCATAATAACGTTTTACTCGTGATTGATATATCACGACAGTGATAGGAGATAGGTCCTATTGCCTGCCAGCATAATAACGTTTCACTCATGACTGATATATGCGATGACAGTGATAGGGGATATATTGGCTGCCATTGTTATCACACGACATTTACGACTTGCTTTCTCTAGCAGACATCTTTGCATATATATACATGTCCATCTACCCTACTAGGGCTTCTACAGTACAGAGGAGTGAAATTATCAGGCCAACTTCTCAACGCACCTGTCAGATGGTGTAACACCCTCCTCCCGCAAAGGTCGTCCGCATCCGCCACTCTCATCCTGCCTGTGATGGTATGCGGAGTGGATGATGGAGGGCGAAAGCAGTCGCCAAGCTTTGATAACACTCTCCCACACTCACATCCACCCAGGGAGTGATTACAGAATGATACAAAAGAGGGGAATGAAATGCAAAAAAAAAAAAAATGAATGAAGCTATGGAAAAGTTGATTGTTCCTTACCATGCTGTGTGGTATACGAGCAGGGAATCCCTTTTACAGGCGCTGGATGGACTCACACACAGACCTCTCAATCTCTTCCTCGCTATCTGAAGATATGATATCCTAGCTTAGCTGGTCCTCTGACTCAACTACCACCACCAAGAGCTACTATCCTCTGGCTGACCCTGCCTCCACGCTCCCTACAGCTGCAAGCAACTCAGCCCCTGTGAATCCCCTTCGCTTCCAAGCTCAGCTCAACCTCTCCATGCGGCATAGGGTAATAGACAATCAGCAGACGACACTACCTACACACAATAGACACACACACAATCATGAGCACACATGCATAATAATATACACGTGTGTGTGTGTGTGTGTGTGTGTGTGTGTGTGTGTGTAGGCAGCTAATGCAGGTGAGAGTGAACAAATTCTCAGCAGAGAGCCCCAGGACTGGGTTGGTGGTTGATCTCAGCCAATGCTTGCATTAGCGACCTGTTTGCACCCTAACTGAAGTCAGCTGTATAAAAAGCGCCACACTGGCAGCACACTGTAATACAGTATTATGCACCTCTCCCTGCTGAAAGGAGTCAGCCTTGTAGTCTTTCCTCCCAGACCCTTTAAAGATGTGACAACCAATCTTTCATAGGCCAGTTCTGCAACACCGCACATTTCAAGCTGCGAGTGCAGTTCATGTATTCTCAAAGAGAAAATCAAATTATTCTCATGGAGAAATCAAAATTACATGATATCCTCATGCAGCTATGATCCACATATTTTCAGCGCAAGAAGAATGTGGACAGTTGTAATCCAGTTGCATTCACTTTTAACACAGTCACCCTCTGAGGAGGGTTTCTCACTAATGCCATGTCCCTCCCACAAAGTACTTGGAAGGGTATGAGGAAGAATAATCATGCGCATTACAGGAAGGAGTCTGCTGAGGAAGAACCATGGGTCTTGTCTATTATTCTCTCAATCCATTCGTGTTCATACTGTCCTATTCTTTTATGATTTAGTATCAACAATAGTGTGCGATCGCAATTACCAAAAAGGCTATGAATTGAGTCAGTGTGAACGAGCACACAGTCTGGTCATTAAAAAAACAATAGGACTCAGCATATTATTATTATTTTTCTCTTTGGGATCATTTGATTATAAACAACACTTTTCCTGTTTGGATACACTCCTCCCAAGCTGTATGTGCATGTGTGTGCGTGTGTGTGTGTGTGGGGGGGGGGGGTATATTTCACATTGTTTAATATCAACATCCTCCACGCCGAAGGATTATCACAGACAGAGCTATCGCCATTTCATGCCAAATTCTAAAATTCCCATAGATGCTATACAGGTCTAGCTCATAGCTGGTTCTCATTGGCTAGTGGAATCAAATGACAAACCCTATACAAAATACATAGCGAGTATTTGCCAAAGTCTACATGGAAGATTCACAACATCATAAGTACCAGGTTACATTATGGAAAACATCCAACACTCTTCCCCCCCCCCCCACTTTCATTCAAACTATCAGTTATCTTTTCCTATTCTTGTTCTTTCTTTCTTTTTTCGAAAAGAAAACAGAAAAATATTAGGACAAAATAATTAGAGATATTGCTTTCTTTTATTTGTGATGCATTTTTTTTTTTCAAACTGATTTTTTTTTTCTCATAGAGGTTGCTTTGAGATTCCTCAGTGCACTCAAAACCAAAGTGCATATAACCACACCCAGCACAGAATATGAAAAGTTTGGTTGCAAAACGAGTTAACTCCACTCATGTTAATTTGAGTCATTTCATTTGATTCATTTTTCTGCTGAAAAAGAGAAAAGACATTAAAAGAGTATGGGACTTTTTAAATCATAACTGCAAGAATATTCCTTGTTCTGACTGTACTAAGTGAGATATCTTTGGAAAAATTTCATTTTGCTCTATCTGATGATGGACTTACTTTAAAATGTTTAAAAATGGCACTTAGCCCACTTTGCCACCAAACTCTCCATATATCGGATGTTTTCTCAAGGGGAAGTTTGGAAGCAGTAACACCAAGGAAGCACAGCTGGGAAATGGTTCCCAATACAGTCACCTCTACTTTTCATAACGGCAGCCAAATGGAAGCCATTATGTATTGCAGGAAGTACATGCATCATTTAACTTTGTGTATTCTGACATTTAAGATTCACAAGTCCCTTAACCCTATCTATGCCAAGGACTTTGGACAGTGCATACAATGTTTAGGGGTTTTCTTGCCTTGAATGCCAGTGACAATTTGTGAAAATTTCATGACACAAAAAAGGTCGTTGACTCCAATTCATAAAAATTCTATGCCACAAAAATATTTTGTGTTACAATATAGGCCTACACCTTACCCAGTGCAATTCATTGCATAGGGTAAATGCAAAAAGAAGAACAGAGACTCTGGAAGCGTGTAGGACCACACAGCACACACTGAACGCTTTATAAACAGTGCCTTAAATCTTAGGTGGAGCATCCTGCAGAATCTAGGAGACCTGTTAAGTCTGAACGGGGCCACCTATGTGGAAGGGGGCAGGGACATGATCCCTGAAATGTAACAATTTCTTTGACAGCAGTACGTGAGATCACACCAAGAGAAGCACAACGGTGATACACTATGTGGAAACAGAAACACTAGTTCTGGTTCTCATGAACATACCTCACACGCAGTTTACAGCTTTACAAAGACCCCTTCACATTCTACCAGTATTTTTACCCCTTAATATGGCACTTGGAAGTGTCCATAAATTGAAATCGTCCAAAGACAATATGAAGTGAGATCAAGGAAATAAGTTTCAGTTTCCATGAGATAATATCAAGAGAGGCTCATTTTTCCCATACGATGTTCTCATAATCATATATCTATCTGGCCAGCTGAACAATGCTTAATGACTTCAAACTATTTTTTCATAAGAACAATAAGGATGCAAAGCAGCTAGTTTGCTAATAATAACTTGGTCCATGACAGAAGAGTTTTGAGTCAAAATCTATACTCTTGATAAGCAGGTTTGGAACAAATGTTTAGAGGACACATTTTGTGAGATACTGGTCCTAATGGAACATACTATGAGGAATATATACTTGGTATATATGTGTGAAATGTCAAATATATAAATCATGGAGCTTACATAAAATTCACCTTTGTCCGTATCTTTGTCTGTTTGACTCCGCTGGGTCACAGATTTTCAAGTGTGAATGTGCCTTCCTTAAAAATGGGGGTAAAAGTTGGCCAGATGGGGGAAGGTGGCCAAGGCTGAAGTTTTGTTTTGTTTTGTGCTTTATTTCCCAGGCAACGCCCACTGCTCCCTGGCTCCATTAACCCCAAACCATCTTGAACTTGGGAGGGGGGGGGGGGGGTGAAGTAGGCTGGTTGAGATGGAGTCTATTCCCCCAAAAATATAAACAGTTTCATGCTGAGGAATCTAAACAAGGGGATGTGCAGATCTGCAATAAAACCAAGTTTATAGGTCAGCTTTCAGTGGTATAAGGTAACATGAGTCATTGTTCAAATACTTAGTACGCCTATTGCATTATACGCCCATCACAAATGCAGAGTGATTTTATCTCATGCAGTATTACAATTGGTTTTGACATTTCAAGGCAAATCATGCAGCAGTTACTAAAATGGATATTGGTCATTATCACAAGAGCCAAGGCAAATGATACAAATATATCTCAATGTGACTTGCTTCCTTTTGCCAGAAAAAGGCCAGTCTAAACAGTAATGGCATTGGGGTCACATCTGATGTCAGGGCTACAACGTTTTTATCGACTTGATACAGTGGCATGAGACTGTAAATAATTATCAGATATAATCCTATGCCAATGGTGGCATCTTGGGTGACAAAAACAAGAAATATTCACCCTAGCCCTAGATCATCCCTTTTCAAATAATATCAACTCTAAAACAATATACAATGTATCTTACATTGCAATTTTGAAGGTCAAATTTACGCAAAACTGCTAACCTTTTCAGTCAGAGTATGACAGTGCATGCATATTTGTATTATTTTTATCATTATGATAACACATGTTCATTCAACTGTTCTGTCTCTACAATGATTATGGGCATTTCTTTTCTAGCAGGTCTGTGCTGGTTGTGTTTCTCGAATGTACCACCATGGCAAACAAATAAGGATCGATTTAATGTGGTCAACCATCTCTCCCTATTGTATGCTACCAGGTTTGTATGATTGCAGTTTTAGTGAACAAAATGGAGGGGATTTTGATCGACACTTAAAGTATCGAGGGCAACTTGTCTAAGTAAAATATTGATAACATTTTTAGTTGGTGGGTTTGTGAGAATTAATGGGATTCAATTCTTTACAACAGTTGTCTTCTCTGATTGACATTTATGTGGCAACATTTTCCTTCTGTGAATGGTGTACAGAGTCTGATTAGTAAGACTACTCATTGCATCATGGGGGTTGGATCTCCCTGTGAGAGAACTGTCAAGGATCACAATAGAATATGCTTTTGAAGCAAACAAGGCATTCACTTCCACTGTTGTTTCTGTCAAGCACAACACACAGGTACAAGGTAACGATAGCCTCGTTCTAAGGCTTCCAAAATTTAATACTTTGGAAACATCGAACTGTGGCAAAGCTAACACTCAAATACAATGCTACATATTATTATGGAAAAAGATGCGGATAAGGGCCAGTAATTAAATACCAACAACAAAAACAACCATGCAGCTTTTCATATAGGCCTACTGTATACGCCATAAATTTAGCGAGTCTAAATTTTCGTGAATCGGGACTTCCCGAAGATTTCGCGAGTGGTTAAATTCGCGATCGTGGAGTCGTGTACTAAATGGAGAATGTATACCTGTACGTCACATTCATATCTTTAATTTCGCAAATAGCACCTGACTCGCAAAATTCACGAAAATAAAAACCTTGCAAAATATTTGGCGTATACAGTATCAGTTATTCTGTACAATGTGTAGCCTGCATGGCCAGCCACAATTCACTCCTTACGGCCAATCTGTAAATTTTTAGTAACGGAAAAACATGAAGTCGACCAGGCGCGGACAAGGAAATACCCAAGAAGTTGTAAATTATGCATATACATTGGTAGCGACTTGCCCACTAGAGATGACTTAATGGATGGAGAGTGAAAGGGGGCTTTATTTCTAGCAACTATCACGGACACCGAATCATTTTGGCAGGAAAGGCAATCAAGTTGTAAATTTGTGCCGGTTCATTGACATCGCAGATCAATTGGCAGTCGCAGAAAAAGAGGCAGCTCCAAAGAAGAGAAGATATATATATAGAGAGAGAGGAATAGAGAGAGAGAGAGAGAGAGAGAGAGAGAGAGAGAGAGAGAGAGATGGGAGAAAGAGAAGAGAAGAGGGAAAAAAAGAAAGGGCTTGGAAGAAGAGAGAGTGAAGAGGGAGGGGGTGGGAAAGAAAATTCATTTCCACGACACTATAGGGCCTAGAATATGAAAAAAAAAAACCAAAAAAAAACCAAAGTACTGCAACATTGCAATATCAGTGAAAAAGTAGATAAATATAGGGATGGATGTATCATACAAATGAAAAAAAAATTGGAAGACACATAATATGTGACAAGAGACAGGTCAATTTCATGTCCAGCTGGGTTTTGTTTTTTACTTTTATTTTTTTTTCTCCGCTAACTCCCCTTTTTATGTTTCAGTGATTTTGTTATCTTAATCACATAAATCATTGTAAATAAAGTGATTCTTTATGACTGTTCTATCAAAACATAAATATAAAAAAATAAAGGAATTGCAAGATGGGCAATACCCAAAATAATCTGTCTGTTTTTATGATTACGGCTGTAAAACATGTGCAATTCAGCCTTTGGCTGCCAGACATGATTTTTAATAAAACCTGTTCAATTCAATTCAATTCAAAATTATCAGCTCAATCTGCTTATCCAGATATGACTTGGTGGGACTATGACATATATGGTTAATATGCAGGACACAAACTTGTTTGCACAGTACGACAGATACTGCAAAAGACAGGTGTTCTATGCAGGCAAACTAATACGAAAACCTTGGAGCATTTTCTGTGAAAGTCCCTACAATTTAAAAGTTGAGGTATAGACCTACTGGTATTATGGAAGACTCAGATACAGACATGAAGATTTAGGATAAAGCAGGGGGTTTGGAATTAAAGACTATGTTGTAATAATGGACTCATCACATGAATGCGGTGTGCTCCTAACTTCATTATCATACAGGCTTTACATTACACACGACTGTAAATAATACTAGACACTCACACCAAACCAATTCAGACAGCCTGCACTTCAATCTCTGGGTAGAGGGGGCGCTCTACAAGGTGATCTAGTCTAGATATTCAGTCCCATTGGACCTTCTGCCACATCACTGGATTAATCATGTGCCATTGGGCCGTGCATAAATATAAACAGGAGATGCCACAGTTAGGGGAGAGAATCAAGACCCAATTCACATTCATGAAAAAAAGTGCTGTCTAGCAGTAGCACGGATCATTATTCATACAAGAATGGGGACACATGCACGCACAGCAGTAATAAGTGCAAATGAAGACTCCATTCACATCCAAGGAAAAAAAAACCAAAAAACACAAACTAAGATTATCTGGCACAGACTCACACTGGATCAAGATCTGATTCACATTCGGGGACAGAGCATGCTCCAACACAGACTCCCTGAAATACAGACAAGATTAAAACTATTTCACAAGATGCTCGCATTACACCGTACCACTCTACAACTTTTGTCGATGTTACATAGGCACAATACGATTCTTGGCTGTGGTATGCAAATCTTATCAAACACTTTGATTTACAGCTGTCCCAATGTAATTGCTTTTTATGACAGCTTTTATGAGCACTAGAGAATATCCTCATGAACCATTGCATGGGTCATATTGATCATATTCTAGTCCCAAGTTTGTTTGGACGAAAGTGAAAACATTTGAGGTATTAAATTTCTCAAAGATCGTTTCACTCAAGACAATCATGCACAGGCCATTATTCAATACTGGATGACTTCAACACCATAATGTGTTCTCGCTGTCTCAATTACAGTTGTTGAAAAATGTTTCTCTGTTATGCTATATTTATGAGAGCTAGAATTAAATGATATTACAAATACAAAGAGAATATGAATCATTAATATCCTAATGACTCCCAATCACTATAACTGAGATTGCTATTTTGAGATAACATATAATCATCTCAACCATCATTATAAGAATACTGGCAATTATGATCGTATTGATCATAATAGTACTAACAATAATTATGATAGCCTTATTGTTTTTTATTCATTATCATTTCTATCATCAATGTTATCACCATTATTGTTTTTATCATCGGTATTATCACCATGATCTTTATTTGTAATCATTTTTACCATCATTGTTACCATTTTCATTATCATTGTATTCACAATCACAATTATCATTCTATTAGAGTAATCACCATTCTAAATACTATCTTCTCATAACCCTCATCAACCAATCTCATGGAAGGTACAAAATTTCCCACCAGTTCAAGATAATTCACTCATAAAAGACTTACAGTGATAAAATTACAGTGGCGATACCAATAACAATGTGTTCCTAATAACCAAGCACAGCACTCTCAGCATAAGCACAGTTCTCCATTACAGCTCAGTAATTATTATTACTCCTGCACTGACAGCTACCATTTTTTTTTAATTCTTTACACCTGGGTGAATGGTGGTGATATTGAATTTAAAACATTCTGTGTCCAGTGAGATGTATGGACCAGGCAGCCAGTGTACTCATGATTTCTCATTGCAAGTGTGAGCTCACATTCTATGCCCCATTCACATACAAAAGTTATCATTTGTTTTGCAAAAATTCTTTTCCTGTGATGTCTTCTACACAAAGCCTCCCTCCCTCCCAAAAAAAAAAATGGAAAAAGAAGAAAAATTAGTAAAATCATTAGGTTGCAAGCAAAGCACTTAAACAATGACCTGAGCGTGACCCCAGGGAATCTCATCCCATGTCTTATGTGGTAAGTTGCATCATGGGAGTAAAAAAACAACAACATGATTTTATTTTTGTGGTACTGTTCACATACACTGAGCAAGACAATATATTCACCAGGTTTGACGAATAGATATGAGATAAACTAATTGCATCATGATGCAGACCTTTTTGTGAAAGGCCTTCTGAGCTTGCTTAACTTCAAGTTAACTGGAACTTAGGATCAAGGGAATAAAACTTTTATCATAAAAGTTAGGGTCTGTGCGAACGTTCTCTCATAGTCTACCAAATCAATGCTCACTGGGAGTTACCTGGATACTCCACACCACATTTTTTTTCTGTAGGTATGTGGTTAAGCAGCAGATAGGTTGCTGATACAGAGTAACCTATGTGGTGAGATCCAGTTTGCCACAGGTGTGAACGCAGTTATCAGCAAACTCGTGGTTAAACCCACCCCTGGGAGCAACTGAATAACTCCCCACAAATTAGCACCTTGGAATATATCCGTTCAAGCTGGCCTTGAGTTCATGCACACATGAAACATTGCCATTCTGTGCTTTAATGAACACAGAGAGTTTGAATACAAAAACAGATAAATGCTGTTTTCTGGGGTTTTTTTTCCAGTAATGTTATCATAAATTCAGATAAACAAAATCTTTTCAATGATACTAGTTACATGGCAGTAAGTTCAACATTCTTTGAAAATATCTGAAGGTATAATTGAAATTATCATACACATTTTGATAATCTTCATTGTTTTTCAAAAGCTTTGATATCAAATATCTCAAATTAATAAAAAATTAATACCTGTTTTTGCTTTTTAAAGTCTTCAGATTGGACCAACATTTCCATAGTTTGGTGCCATAATTTTTATCACAATTTCTACTTTCAAAAACATAAATTCCCCTTCTATAACTCTTTGTGATTCATTTATATTCATTTAATTCTGTTGCACTTTTTTAAAAAACCTCTGAACTGCTTGACTTTAGTAGCTTCAATTTTTAGTTGGTTATCGCAAGAATCAATATTTGAACACCCTTAATTTTGGGGTGTGTATGAAAGGAACTACAGGTACAAAGGCAGCAGTAAGGAAGGCAAAAATCAAACTTACAACTGGTGGCATTGTCAGTAGAATTCCCTTTTTGTGAGTAAATGAGTCGGTGACGCAAAGAACGGCTCTATTACACACCAGACTTTGGTGACTCTCTCTCCCAGAAAACGAAGATACGGTTGCTGATGTAATGAAACTTGAGCACGTTGCCATGCAGTCACATGATGGGTAAGTCAACACAAAGACTCACTTACAAAACACAATTGATTTCAAAACTTGCAGCAGAACATAGCCCTTGCATTGCGAAAGAGCTCATGTGCACACATTGTACACACACACACACACACACATACACTTATATCCATAGAAACCCAATCACTCCATGTTCTTATGTGTGTCCACTTATCATACACTACACACCAACTCCTAACCTCTCGAAACCACTCTTTAATTTTTCGCTCTTTACATACATTTACATATTGATACCAACACACACATGCACACAAATACACACACACACACACAAATGCACACACAGCAGAAGATAACACTGTAGCCAATTAACATCGAGACAGCATCACTGTCCAATGAAGAATGAGTAACTTTCCAACTGAGGCATGAAATGGGCTTTTATACAATCTAATCGTTAAATATTCATCAAATTGGCAGCAATGGGGGGGGGGGGGGGTTGAATGTCCCTGGATGGTGCGAATGTGTGCTTGGCTATCAAAGTGTGTGTGTATGTTTACATATCATCAATATAACTATACACACATATGAAGAGTTTGTTCGCAAAAACTGATAAGTCCTTATTTGCCAAATGACGATATTTGCGATTAAAGGTCAAGAAAAACAACGAAAATAATAGGAAAATTTGTGCTTCTCTTGACCATAACTTTAAAAATGTACCTTAATATGTAGTGACCAATATATCATTTAAAAGGTATTATTTTGTACTTTATAACAGAGACCGTACTTCAAAATCTTCAAAAATGGACTTATCGGTTTTTGCGAACAAACTCTTCATATAGACACATACTTTGTATCTAGAGATACATTCATATATATATAAAATGCCAAACTCTTTGAATTCTAAAATACATGGTGCCAAGGGCAACATATGGATGAGCAATATGTAATTACTTCTCAATGGCTAATATTATCATAGAGAGTATCACTGTATTAAAAGCTGCTGAGAGACAATGAAGGCTTTAATGTACTGTAAAAGTGGAAATTTTCGCGGTGTTGAAATTTTCGCGCATTTCGCGCAACCAGAAACTAGCGCGAAAATAAAAGCACATGAATATTTTTGCTTGCCATACTGTCCTGTGCGTGATGTCTTGATTTCGCGGATTTAAAAACACGCGAAACTCTTCTTAACCTGCCAAGCGCGAAAAATTAGTCGCGCGAAAATATCCGCTTATACAGTATGTTATTTTCTTTATTTACGTTGCTCTGCACCTCAGAATAGACTAGATCGATGGTGCATTACAAATGCTGTACTTATTATCATCAGTATGATTAACTCTTTATGTGCCAGGGACTTTGGACAGTGTGTACAATGCTATGGGGTTTTCTGTGCCAATTGGGACTCAAAGCTCACAATGGGCCTTGGAGTGGTTCAGGAGTTACCTCTCTGATCGTAAACAGTATGTTTTTCTATCTGGTCAAAACTCCTGCAACCAATCTGTCACCTGTGGTGTACCTCAGGGTAGTTTACTGGGACCTCTTTTATTCATTTTGTATATAAATGATATAATAAATGCTTCTAATATTTTATCTTTTGTACTTTTTGCTGATGACTCTAATGTTTTTCTTTCTCATTCAGATCCTCATATTTTGGTGGATTTGTTAAATTCTGAATTAAAGAGATTGTTATGTTGGATAAGGTCAAATAAGTTGTCTATAAATCTTCTTAAAACTAAATGTATATTATTTAGTAATACTTTAAATAATCTTCCTACTAATATAAAAATAGATGATATAGTTATAGATGAAGTTGCATCAATGAAGTTTTTAGGTTTGGTTATTGACAATAAACTTTTATGGAAGTCACATATTGATAGTATTTGTCACACAATATCTCGAAATATTGGTGTTATTAATAGAGTTAAATATTATTTTTCTATTCCCACCCTTTTAATGTTATATTCAGCTTTGATTTTACCTTATTTGAATTATGGCATCATAGCTTGGGGGAACACACATCCATCATATCTCGACAGACTGTCCCGTCTCCAGAAAAAAGCTCTTCGAATAATTTGTCATGTTTCTTGGAGAGCCCACACCGATGTTTTATTTTCTGAAAACAAAATTTTAAAGATAACTGATATTTATTATTATTGTCTTGGCCAATTTATGTATAAACTTTCTAATAATTTGTTGCCGTCTGTCTTCACAAGCATGTTTGCGAGAAACCGCTCGTTCCATAAATATCCAACTCGTCACTCAGATGAATTCCATCTGCCTTTAACTAGAACAATGTTTACACATTCTATATTTACATTTGCTGGACCTAAATATTGGAACAACCTTTCTAACAGTTTGAGGACATCTCCAAGTTTAAGTTCCTTTAAGAGTAATCTGAAGAAAAATATTTTGAACAGTTATAAGAATTGTTGATTCTTTATTGGTTGCAAAGAAGTGTAAAATCCAACCTTATATTCTATTGGAATTACAGCTAAGCGGCTCCATCCATCCACTACCTCTCGTGTCCTTCTATTTTTTTTTTTTTGTCTCTTATCTTCACACCACGCATTAAGCTGCTTTCTCCCCCCCCCCCCCTCTCTCTCATACACACACACACACACTCACACACACACACACACACACACACACACACACACATACTATTTTGTTTCTCTCCTCTCTTTTCCGGCATGACAGCGACTTAGTGTAGTGTAGGGATTTGTTCAGGGTTTTTGTTTCGGATAAGTTAGGTTATAGGTCTTTTTGTCTTAGTTTCTTTGTTTCATCCATTTTCAATGCTTATCAGTCTATCGATCATATAATTTCTTGTATTACGTGTGGGGGGAATGCAGCCTACAAGCTCAGCTTTTTAGCATTCCTCCCCATTTCCAACATTTTCCTATACCCACAAGTTTTCTGTAAATTTATCCTTTACTTTGTATGATGAAATTTATGCACTGTATTCAATTTTTGTAATATATTTATATGTTTTTGTTGGAAATGAAAAATAAATGAATGAATGAATGAATGAATGAATGGGTTATCACATCCACCGCTATGACTTCTCGCCTCACATTTTCCCCTTCTTTTGTTTCAATTTTTTTATCCCAAATATAAGCAAAATATGCTCTGCCAAATTTTGAGCTTCTGGTTAACACTATGGGCCTCGGTGCCTCCGAAAGTACGAGTCACTATTCACTATTCACTGTACACTGTACACTAGTACTACTCACCTCAGTGAATAGTACTATTTTGAAGTCACCCCTGCCCATAGTTTTAACCAGAAACTTTCAAAGGTAAAGTATATATCTGTATAAGAGACTTGCTACTGACATAATCTTACTTGCTCTTTCATTATGCTAGAAAAAAACACACACACACGTTTTGAAAATTTGCCTTGCAGAAAATACTACTACATGCCACGGAAACAGAAAACCTTCATGAGACAAAACATTTCCACTGTACCTTAATGATGACTGATGCTGTGATATGCTCATTTTGGGAACAAGTGAACTTCTGATCCCCTGGGCTCCTCTTCTATTTCCAAAGTCTAAAAAACACACCCTGAGAAAGATAGGAACCGCTTAAGTCCTCCAAATAAAAGGTGGATATTTGTCCCTCCTCCAGCACCTTGGCTCAAGCTGCCAGTGAATGTCCCATAAACTTCATCTACTGCTCTAGGGAAGCACATCTGCTTATAGACTGTGATTCACACTGATATATTACAATGCAAATGCAGCCACGGAATGGAGAACCATGTGTAAGTGGTATTTTTAGTTTACATTCTGATTTTGTTTTCATAGCTGGAAACTCTTCAAAGTGAATAGGAAAACAAAACCTCACAGATGGCCAATACTAGCTGTAGGATGAAACTACACTGTAGAAACTGATACAAAGTGGATTCACTCTTAAAGAAGATGTAACATGAAAGACCAGAAATAACAGAGAAGTTAGAACTTGGTGTGGTATTACAGACTGTGTGAGAGTGAGGGGTGGGGAGGGGAAGTATGGAATTGTATTCTTAAATATGATACACTTCCTACAAACTCCATGGCCATGTTTGCCAATGCAAGAGTGAGGGATCTTCCAGAAGGGGAGGGGTCTATTAGATAGGAGGGGCTAGGGGAGGGGAGGGGAGTGGAGGGGAGGGGAGGGGAGTGGAGGGGAGGGGAGGGGATGGGAGGGGAGGAGCCTACTGGAGAGGGGGTGAATAGGGGAGGGGATGGGAGTGGCCTTCTGGAGAGGAGGGGCTAGGGGAGGGGAAGGATCTACTGGAAAGGAAGGGCATAAGGGAAGAGATGGGAGTGGCCTACTGGAGAGGGTGCGAATAGGGTAGGGAATGTTATGGGAGTGGCCTACTGGAGAGGAAGGGCATAGGGGAGAGGAGGGGAGGAGCCAAGGGATAGAGGTATCCAAACATGGGGGTGGGGGATGCAAAAGGTGGGGCAATCACAGAACATGAAGGGACATTTTAAAAATGTTTCTACTTCTCTCTCCCTATATGGAGGGGGAAGGGGACATTTTAATCTGGAGTCTCTCATATTAATCCCCTAATACAACTGTGTGTATTCTTTGTAAAAGATCACAAAAAAACAACTGGACTGAGAGACTATCCTCAGGACTGCTGATTCCCAAGTACTTCCACTCCATATGAAAAATGAGACCGCTCCAAGAGATTGATACAAACAAAGTAGAAGAGTATCACAACAAAACAACAGCAACAGAAATTTTCTCACCATAGCCAGCATTATGTTTAAGGAAATGACATAGATATGAACAGTGGAATGGAAAAAAAGTACATTATAGGGAGGTAAGAAAATTTCATGGCATATATTTAGCTTAAGTAGGCTATTACGAAAGTAATAGCTAACATGTTACTTCAAGTTTATACTTTCGTACTATCATAATTTGTAAAATCATTAACAAGGAAAGCTCACTAAATGTAACCTCGTGCAAACAAACTCATAAAAAGTTTCTGCTTTTACAGTATATGGGGAATAAACATATATGTATTGACAAAGACACACACACAAACACACATAGAAAGTGGGATAGATTTTTTAATGAGGTTGGTTGGGTGTGTCCTTTTCTTGACATAGCCTGTACCTGTTACATGAGAAAGCAGGACCAATCAAAGGGAATCGGCAACCTTGACGTAACCTATAGAGAGAAGACCTCCTTCACCATGAGGGGTCCTTGTGAAGACACAAGACACCGCATCCTTTTTCTTTGTTGTTTTTTTCTTTGTTTTGTACTGTTTTTTTGTCCATTTTTTTTAAAACAGATGGGTAGCTAGTCTTTTACCCAGGCCTTCATTCTGCTTTTTTTTTTAAACAGAAGTGCCTTGATTCAGTTGAGAATTTCACAAAATTTTATTTTTGGGAAAAACATGCACATTTCCTCAACTTGTCACTATGTTGAGGGTAATATTATTTTCCCTGCCTACTGAAAGAGCCAAGTCAGGTATTCTTTTATTATGTGAGAAAAGTAAAAATATGTTGAATTTTCTTTATATTTTCCTTATATCATAACATGTGACATCACAAGCTGTAGTAGTCTTCTCATCCAGCAGTGACTGAGCAGAAACTTCAAAAATTCGTAACTTTTGAACTGACTGTCCAATTTTCCTCAAACTCTCACTGATCTGTTCAGCTAATATTGCTGCATTCACTCAATCCATGTGTCTATGTAGGTGGACTTGTCCTTTTAATATGTGCAATTTTTACAAAAATACACAAAGTTTCAGAGTATGAACAGTAACCACAAAAGAAATGAAATTTAATTTTCCACTATGCAGCATGTGCGTTGCTACTTGTTCTATGCAAATGACTGCAACAAAGGTTTCAAAATGTTTACAGTGAGAACGATGAATCAAAAAGGCCCGAGGTTAATCGCTATACAAATTAAAAACTTGTACAATGAGAATATACGGTCTACCTATTAATTTGACAATTAATCCAGTCAATACTTGCCATATCCTTACCCAAGCCGTGTTATCTGTGAAGAACTCCCCTAAGTATAGCATACCGAAATCACGCCACTTTTAAAATGTTAAAATGTGAGATAATCTATTGAAACCCTTTATAGAGTATGGACAATACCACAATCCATACAAGAAAAATTCATTCCATGTCTTAACTGCTGCTTCATCCATATCTTAGAAATATCATTATTCATTCATTTTGCTTTTTTTTTCACCATGGGAAAAATAAAAAAGAATCAATCAGTGCTACTGTCTACATGTAGGCCGAGTGTTCTGTAGCTATATCCTTATTCATAGGTTGTAATTATCCCCGGATTCAAGCAAAATTTCATTGCTTGTATTTATACTTCAGCTAGTCTGCACAATCTAGAATAAATCCTCAGCAATGAGGTAATATTGAAGAGCCAGTAGCATGAAGATACCACGCAATTGGAAGGTTGGCCCACCTGAGACAAATTCGGGAAATCCCCATCTAAGCAACTGTGTACAACTTTTTATATCGCTGATTTCTATGTAGAATGCAAATGGTTGCAGAGTCTCGACTGGAGTCAACCATTACCAGTGGCAGATCCAGAGGGGGGCGCAAGAGGTGCACGCCTCCCCCCCCCCTTACTTATCATTAAAAACAAAAGAACTAAAAAGAAAAAATTGAAATGAAACCCGGAAGTGTCACCAGAAATATTAGTTGCGCCCCTTGTGCCCCCCCCCCCCCCCCCTTTACAGAATTCCTGGATCCGCCCCTGATTACCGATGAGCATAGACCTATGCTTTGGTGATTCGCTGACAAGTGGCTGATGAGCACTATTCGTGGTTTTCGAATGCCCGCAGTGGGCAGTGACTGCAAATTGGACATCCCATGGAAGCATGCATGTTTCTCCGCTCTGCCAGAGCTTTACATGCTATAGGCACTCCGTCCTCAGACTTGCAGAACTGTCAAATTGGCAACACAACCCTGTTGCTTGTATTGACCGTGTCTGAAAACCCCTTCAAATGCTCATTGAGCATCATTTGGTAAGTCTAACAGCATGCCAACTCGAATCATGTTTCTCAAATCATATTTGGCAAATCACAAAAATAAGAAGAAATAGTTTTCAAAAAAAGAATAATCCTAATAGTTTTAAAAGGAATAAAGCACACAGAATGAGGAATAAATGCCTAATGTCGTGACAGAAAAATCTACGAAAGAAGAGACCACACGATTCATGAAAGACGAATCCAAAAACAAGATCAAGATATTCAGCAGTTATCATCTCCTGGGGTCGATATGACAAGAAGGTCTGAAAACAAAGACTATCAACAAACTCAAATCTGCTCTAGAAAGTGATATGTTGACACAGAAAACATTCCCAGGTTCCCTACAGAATTGAGCAATTACACATGTGACTGATCCTCTTCCGACATAGCATGAAAGTAGGATGTAGAACATCAAAAGAGAGAGAAAAAAAAGAGGGAAGCAGAAAAAAAAAAACAGACTAAATTTCACTGGCTGCCTTGAACATTAACTTGGGAAAAACTAGATGTTTTCTGACTTATATGACGTTTCTACCGCAGTTACTACAGCTGGCTCAGTTGTGATATTCAAAGAGACTACTCAACTCCTCTGAGTTGAAAAAAACAACAACAACAGCATCAACATTTTGGCCAAAGCTGAATTAGAAATATGACAGTGAAGAGCAAACAAGTCTTATTTTCCAGGAAAGATAGGCCAAGGGCACATATGCATCAGAAAGAAGCTGAAAAATATAGCACAGTGACCCCCATTCTAATGAAAACATTACAAGGAAATATCAGTCAAGTCTGAGGAAAAGTCAAATGGCTTCAAAAGTCATGGAATTTTTAAAGTTTTGGTTGAGTTGGGTTAAGTTTTGATTAAATCTATTTAATCGTGTAGTTAAAAGATGCAATTGGCTAAAGGCTGCTTTTCAGCAAAGGCCATGAGATATGAAAACAATTACAGTAATGCAAAAAATTACACATAAAGAAAGGAGAGTCAAACAAAGATATGTACATGCAATGAAATCACCAGTACAGTATTAACCACCATAGCTACACAAGAAGTATACAATTATTGATTATGTCAGGGTAGATGAAGAATGATATTAAAAAATATAAAGAAAATTTAAGATATTTATACATGTGTGCATATATCTCTGTGTGTGTTGGTGTGTGTATCGTTACCCTGACATTTTCATCAAACTTGCTTTTCATGATATAAAATTTGAATTGACATCTTTTTGATCACAGACAGAGACAGAAATGGAGGGTAATTAAATACAGCAGAGAAGGAAAAATTGACAAGCAAAATATGGCATGTGGTATGATTCTGTCATTCCAAATTTGTGTGCAGTTTATGGAGAAAGTGGTTGACAGTAATAGGGTAACCTTTCACCTTTAGGGGCCATATGGTGGCTATGGCTGTGGGATCTGGGAGGTGGGGGGGGGGGTAGACTTATCACAACACATAATATACAAACAGTCTGACAGAACTACTGTGACTGACATCCATGCCAATTGAGAGCAAAAGGGACGTAAATGCCGCTGCAAAATATGGAGATACGTATGTGTGCTGTTTCATTTCCTGAAACGTCTTAAATGTTTTGTTGGAAAAAAATTCTTACAAACATGTCATAACTAGGTAAATATTTCTACTCCATAATTTTCCAGCACAATTCCACCATGTGTCCAAGTTGATGGAGTAAAGAAAGAATGATACAGGATAATTACTGTGATTATTATAATCATGCATTCACACATTAGAGCCACAAGGATACACAAAGTCTTGTTACAGTTTCGTATTTAAGTTGAAAGAAGCTTGAAATTCTCGAATTGATTCTGTATCACTGTTTATTGCTGCTTGGAATCATAAAAATGCTGATAGTGCATCATGTGGGATTTAGGATTTAACCAGAACTTTTTGCATGATATACTAGTTACATTCAGACGACAAGCCCTAACCTCGAGGTTAGGAAACCTCGAGGTTAAAGGGATGGTACAGTATTTAATAGTGGAGATGAGAATTGGGCTTTTAACTTTTTGCGAGATACCAAGAAAACACTTATTACATAGTACAGAGCATACCATTTTAAGAGGAATTCAAAGTTTATTTGATGGAAATCGGGTATTGAATGACTGAAACATCCAAAAACAAAGTAAAACAAAGCGATTGTAATAAAGTGTGGGTCCCACACTTTATTAGAATCGCTCTTTTTGGATGTCTCAGCCATTTCAAAACCAATTTTCATCAAATAAACATTGAATTCCTCATAGAATTACATGCTCTTTCATATTTCATAAGAGGTTTCTCAGTAACTCACCAAAAAATGTTAGAAACCTGAAATTAGGTCTCAACCAAAACTATATGACCCCTTTGAGCTCTTGCCCACTATAAACTTCGACATGCGTTCATTTTTGTGTCCACACAGTGCTTAACTACGAGTGGGGACCCCCCCCCCTCTCGTGGTTAGAGCGCTAACCCTAAGATATCTGTGGCTCTTAACATTGAGCTAACCTCGAGGTTAGCTAATTACGAGAGCGTCTACACGGTCCCTAACTACAAGCTTAACTTTGAGGTTTCCTGACCTCGTGGTTAAGGCTTGTTGTCTGAACGTAACTAATGATTGAAATGATTGAAATGAATAGAGTGCAGGTATATCTGCACCATATTTAAGTTGGATTTCATAAACAGAGGAAAATCGGACACACTGAATGATGATAAAAGTTTAATAAAACTGTCATGCCAAGTGATAAAATTATGATGCATGAAAGCATTTCTACACATGTTTTCCTTGATGGTAGTAGCAAGAACACACATGGTAGTAGAAACCATGATGTATAGTGATGTTGTTCTTATGACCCCCTCCCTCTGCCTTTTTTTGATCCCCTCCCCCATTGATGATTCCTACCATGTTTAGTAAATCCAGCAACCTGTTTGAAGAAGAACATGTGAAAGTTGTGCACAATGCATGAAACATGACACACACTGTGGACACCAAAATGGTGAACGGTTGCAATAGCTAGCTTAAGCCGCATGGCGCTGGTGAGCTATAAAACAAATATTTACTGTAGCCAATAAATAATTCAGCATGTTCCCTTTGAACCTTTTTGAGTTTCATTCCACAAAAGTCATATGAGATACTATGGCATCACACAGGATACACAATATGTATTTTCACCCAGGATTATAGTTCGAGAATTCAGGAGAAGTGAGACAATTTTGCAAGTGGTTAACTTTGGGATTGACACCACCTGGAGTGAACTATAAGTACGTAAAGAGAACTATAAGTACTATGATCCCCTTTCCAGAGGCAACACAATCCAATTCCTCACCTGCAGATGATATGCATAGCTTTTGTGTTACGATAACATTTTGGTATGTCCTTGATATCTGCAAATATCAGTTGACTTGATAAATAATAATTATAAAGATAGTAACATTACGGACTCCTTTATCCAGCGTAGCCTCTTTGGTGTTCTCACTGCTCTTTTACAGAGGGCACTGCAGTTATTATAATCAGTGAATATAAACACAATGGCAAACAATGTGTGCAGTATTCAACATACCTTTTCCTTCATCTTTTTCTGATTGACAATCTCTCATAGACACCCATCGGGAGTTACATCCACCGTTCCAACACCAACTGAGCAAAACATCCCTCCAAAACCTTGTATTCCTCTCTTCTGATATTTACAATCATGGAATTACATTTGTATGTCTGTCTGTAGACGCAGCAAAGTCTTTGTCACGGACACAACAGGCATCTAGCCAAGGAATAAAAGATTGAGTCCAGTGGTAGATGTAACAGTTCATGCGTGAGATCCTCCAAATCTGCCCCTTGTTCCAGAGAGGTATCATGGATTTAAAAGATATGTACATATAGATATCATAAACATATCTAAGTCTGGGAAGTATTTCAGACTTAGCCTTCACTGTAACTGTGCATACAGAATGTGAAAATTCACGTCGGATCTGCTCGCTTTGGGTAATTACTGTCGTATCGTATTCTGTGCAAACATCGCTTGCCGCGCCAAGGAAAAGACAAAGTCCATGTTCGAACATGTTCTCTTGGGAACATAGAACAACAATGGCGCACATTAGCAGCCACAACTACTGGCAAGGTTGGGAACGCGAGAAAACAGAGAGTGTAAACATGACATGTATCCGTTCACCTTTGAACTCTGTCAGCGAGTACTTGGCTCCCACGATAATGGGGCAGCACTTGAGTAATTGCCAGGGATGAATTTCAGATATAGTCCGAGGAGAAATCATTCACAATGTATACGCGCCAAATATGTTGAGACAAAGATTGTAGTCTACAGAATGAATCACACAACATCCCTGGATAACCTGACTATAGTCAAGGTCCATGAAATCTTTCCAGGGGGAAATGTACCGTACTGTATTGCAGAAGCTGAGCTGTCGCCTACCGTTCCAGGGGTAAGATGCCACTGAAAACATATTGTGCAATTTCCTGGTTTCTGAGAGGGAATTTCCATATGACTTCTGCTCCTGCCAAATGGCTCAACCAAGCTATACTAGCTGCACAGACAAGGTACTGGTACATACCTTTATCTTTCCTCATTGCATTTTTTAAGAACATATAAAAAAAAATAAAACAAATCTTTAAGATTGCACACATAAAAAGAGTGAAACTTACAACCAATGACTGTGGATTTTCTCTCAAAAATTAAAAAGTTCTATCACTGGGTTATCCTCATCGGTTTGGCATAGTAACAAAGATTCTTATCCAAGAAAAGTGACATAATCATAGTGTAACAACATCAACATTAAGGCATTTAAGTATGGTCTTACGAACGTCTTTAAACACAGTTGCCTCAGTATTTTCTTTTTGAAGAGTATTCATTCATTCATTCTTTATCCAAAAAATGAGGGAGCTTGTGGCTACAAGCATATTATAAGTGATTGGTTGTGGCATATTCATCAATAAACATGAGGAAATATAAATTCTGAGAAGAATCTGCTGTATTTGATACAACCTCCTGACTACACTTTGGGAATGTTAACATTAATATATTACTGTCAATGAATATGTATCATTCATTTTTATTGTGTATATGTCTTTACATATTAACTCGTTGACGATGAGTCCCGAATGTACTCGGGCAAGGGTTTATGGGAAATGCGTGTTGTAGCAAAATCAGCCTGTCCTCAACAGGTTAAAGAATTATATGTCAATAGGCCTATATTAATAACTTTTCTCCCACTCAGACTTCAAGTATTGGCATTTAATGATATTCATTAAGTTCTCTGAAATATATTAACAATGATAATATTGCTTCCCAGTCGCTGATTAAAATCCTTGCTATCACACTGCCGAAAGAGCAGGTTGATACACATCTAAAGTAGATCAGGACATATCCTCTCCAATTCTTTGTGCTGTTCTCTCTCTCCTCCTCAACTTCTGTCTGTCTATCTGTCTGTCTGTCTGTCTGTCTCTCTCTCTATGTATCTTTTGTCATATCTTTGCATTTTTCTTCTACTTATATATTTCCTACCCTGCTCTCTTTCACTCTGTTATTCTCTCATTCTATCTTTCTCTATCTCTCCACTATTCCTTTACTTTACCTTTCTCTTACATCTATCTATCTCTTATCTCTATATCTCTCTCATCAATCTATAATTTCCTTGCTCCATTTTCTATCATAATCATGGTTCACAATATCTTTCTGTTCATCTCATACACACTTCCATAGACATTCACTTTTCCATCACATGGAATAATGAAAGGAAATGATATGGGTAATTTTTTATTCAATTTCAGAATGTTAACCCGTTGAGGACAGACTTATTTTGCTACAACACACATTTCCCATAGACACTTGCCCGAGTATCAACACGCACTTCCCATAGACACTTGCCCAAGTATACTCGGGACTCATCCTCAAGGGCTAAAGTTGTCATAACCCATTGAGGACAAGCTGATTTTGCTATTACAATGTATTTCCCATAGACACCTTCCCAAGTATTCTTGGAGCTAGTCTTCAATGAGTTAAAGATGCAGTGCATGGTAGTGAGGAGAAGTGATCCATGTATGTCCTCAAGACACTAAAAATCATCATTTGGTATAAAGTGGGAGAAACTAAAGGCACCTGAAAAGCAAATTCTGCCCTTAACCCCTTGGGTGTTTTGAGTGCTGCTTAGCACATAAAAAGCTGATAGCGTTGTACACACTGCCCAAGGTCCCTTGCACAAAAAGGGTTAAAGCTAATAATGAGAAGGAAAGAAAATGCCAAGGTAAAAGGTACGATTAGGATCACGACACAAATTGCTCCGTGTGAGACTCTACACCTTTTTTTCTTCTTTCTTTTTTTTTTTTTAGCACAAGGTCTGTCTGGTGATAGACAATTCATCACGGTTCAAATAAATGGAGCCATCAGTATTCGATAGCTCCATTGATCTTTCTATTGAGCGGCTGTCATCCAGCCCTGTATGGTGGCCTCAAAAAGAAAAAAGCGAGAGACAGAAAATGAAAGACAGAGAATACATGATGTGGCATCACAATGGAAGCCGAATTCATCTTATCGAGCTGACTACCAGTATGTCACTAATACAATTAACATGCTGTCAGACTTGCAACAACTGACATGTTCACTTAGGGCTCATATCAATGTGCCCACAGCACAGACTGTGAAAGAGTTTGGAAAGAGGATATTTGCATGTATTAATCACAATGTCATACCAGTATTTTTGCTTCATCTCAGCTACAAATATCTGTTGTATCACTGGTGAATTCAAACACTGAAAATACAAATGACTAGAATGCAGCTTTCTAGACAATTAAGAGCCAATGATTTATCACCTCATGTTTTTTTTTAATTTTTACTGTGAACTTTCACAGTATTTGGCTGGATGTATTTTTGCATATTATATATATGCAAGTACATACATATATTATATGTGACCTGCTACAACAAAATGATCCTAAAGTCGGGCGAGGTCGACTATTTGAAAATTGCATGATATAATCCCCTAATCTTTCTGCTTTAAATTGATATACAACACATTTTATAAAAATAATCGGCTGCGGAGATATCGATGTTTAAAAGAGAGCATGTCGAGACGTCTGGAAAATTACTGTTTCGAGAAAAGCGCCCTAAAAGTCTTCCTTTCGACGAAATCGCGATCAAGGGACACGCAAGTCAGTTTTCACCTCTGGACAATAGAAGGTAAGCCCTAGCAACCCCCGAAGAGTTCATTCAAGCACATCAGCGTCGGCGGTCTCCTCACCAACCAATCAGTGACCAGGATGTGAGAAGCGGCTGAGCATAGCGCACTCCGCCCGCACGCACGAGTTGACTGGGCACTGTGCGAGCTTCACGCTTCGATTAGCAGCAAGCAGCAAACTAACCAATGGGATCACTCTGGTCGCTGTTAGGGGCGGAACCTATCTGTGGCGCTCAATCCCAATTTTCGAACCAGTTTCTGCTTCGTTGAAACGCCAAAAAAACATGGCTCAGAAAAAAGCTATTTTTTTATCTTTCCTTTGATCATTTTGCTTCAAAATTTCGACGGATGATAGAAGACATGTTAGACTCCAATAATATATCAAAATCAGAAAATCGTAAGTTTTGACCAATTTTAATGCTCTGACTTCAAACTCGATTTTCACGGCTTCGACCATGCGTGACTTTAAGACCTTTTTGTTGTAGCGGGTCAAATATGTATGTACTTGATCATATCTGGGAGTTGAATCAAACCATTACCGAGTTAGGCATTTCCCAGGCTCATTTTATATTTACATATGGCTCATACCACAGGCAACACACAAATGCAACTGAATTCCCAAGAGACACGCCCACACACCTGTCAATCATATTCGGCACCCCTGATAAGGCAGTAAATGTGTATGTCTTGGCAAATTGCTCTTACACTATGCAATATTGAAGATGGTTAGTACACTTTCTTGAGATACACACAGATGTTAATGAGTTGTTTGTTTGTTAATTTGTTTCCCTTTCTCCATCTGAGAAGATGGCTGGATAACCCATATTAAGCTGCACTAGCTGCTCTTCCATGGGAAAAGTGATTGTTCTCTTTAAGAGTAAAGGCTACTTTAAATAGTAAAGTTCAATAAAATTCCTACTCTGTTGTACTTCCATGCTACCATACTACCACACGGCTATGTTCCCCTTCACAAGGATAAACACATTAATGGTGTAGTGCCCTCTTGAGTTCAAACATTTACATTGGACTCTCCTAACATATCGCATATGATTAACATATTCATTAGATGGTGTTTTTTAACTCTAGCTTGAGAGATATAACCAAACTGACATAAGATATATATCTCAGTGGTTGACCGTATCATATCCGGATATAATATTATCATGTAGGATTCTAACATAGCTATGAAATTCTGAGAAACCATTCCCAGGGGTGTAAAATATGAAAGGGCCTATTAAAGTGATCTCTACTGCCAACTGTCATTGTCGAAGGTCGTGCCCATTACTTCTGGCAGACCAATAGCCTTTCACTGTCTGTAAACAAAAACATGGGGATAAAAAGAGAGATGATTCTCATCGGAGCGGCTAATGCCTCACCCACTTACATTGATCGGCCAGGGGAGATCGATGGAGGCCATCCGATCCCTAATTAAACCCTTCCAACGACTAAACACTGGCACATTTTCAATTTCAATTCATTCCAGCCACTTCCCACATGAAAGGCAGATATAACAAACAAAAGAACAGAAAACATCACAAATTCACAAAGGATTATGTCTCGACGCCACTACGAGATTACCAGATAAAAGCCAAGAACTCTGTGAGTATGGTCTCAGATATGGATACAACCAACTAAAATAGAATAGACAGAATAATGCAGGGATGAAGGTGCTTCTCTGTCTGCCATGATTCATTCAACATTAAAGCCCGGTATTTAAAATGGGTTTCGACGACAATAAATCATCACATCTTGCTATCAATTCATATAGCTGTATTATGTTCATGTTTGAATCATGAATTCATCTGACAAGTTTTACCCTAGAGCAAATGGTTGCTGACTAATATACACTGACAAAAACATTGATATCTTTTAATTTCTTCTTTTATTCAAATTGAATGGATGCAAAACATGTGTCAGGAGTGTCTCCTGAAATCCATCACCGAATTCTTTTAATATTTTTTTTTAATCAGCTTGATACCCTATTTAATCACAAAGGGCAAGGAATTACCAAATTGGCAACATTAGCCAATCTCTACACTAATCCCCTGCATGTGTTCATAGGTGCTGGCATTGCTTTGCAGTGCAAGAAGAGAGACAACACATGCTTGTTTCAGGAAAAGCCATAGTTGCTAAATTATTCACCAAGACAAACGAATTTGCAATATATACCTATTACATGCAAGCTAATGGGAGGGCTTTAAGGTGGGGGATATCCTTACCAGATCTTATTCAAACATATTAATTTGACAAATATCACATTTTCTGAAACATGCAAAACTGCTACACAACTTCCTTTCATGATGTCTACAAAAAAAGAGAAAATGTTCACCTCTATCTGCACGTTTGACTGTATTCTTTCTGTATCAAAAAAGCTACGTTGAACGTGAAGATGGAGTTCCCCTTTGACTCACCAAGCCTCTGTTTCAACAAATGATAATTCAAACAGATGATTTTATTGACCAATATCATGTTTTTGAAAAATGCAAAATTTCAAAATTCCATCGATTCCTTTTATGTCATCTACGATGTATATCAAAAGATAACTTCCCCCTTTTTTGTACTAAAGATATTAAAAAAAAACTTGAAAGTGAAGTGAACTTCCCCTTTAAGTCACCAAGCCCTTGATTCAACTCACTGAGGATGGGTCCTTCTGAATGTCATTTCCCTCCACAATCATCAAAATATCCGACAGATTTATGACAGAGGTTTAATGTACCGGGCAGGTGACGGACAAGTCAGTTTCTAAGGCGTTGCTAGGTAAAACATCTGTCGAGCTGCCAGCACGTGTGATGTAACACTTCCATCATTACGACTTCACCACGGTGAAAGGATCAAGAAAGAGATAAAAGTAATATCTGGCCGCTGCTGTCGGCGCTTCGTGTTTTGGCGAAGCCCCGTTAATCGAGCATCGATCTGCTTCACATCTGCGAAAAATAACGACTCTCGTAAACGATTTGATTGAGGCTCTCTCTGTGGCAAACAGGAAAGGTCGGCATCCGACTCTACGTGTCGTCGATACAAAGCGTTAATTTGTGCTCGGGACTCCGCACAACATCGGTCACGATGGTCACCACCAATATGAGGTGGAGAAAAAGGGGACGAGTAAAGCAGAATTCCTGTCACCTCCTAGCATGTTATATGTGTAAAGGCCTAAATTATACATAACTGCATAATGAATAAATGGATGCGATAGATCCACACATACATCCATATTTATGTTTTATAACCCTGGGCTGTACACTAACCCATTTCTTCTACTAGTCCAACCTGTCTGTCGGACCAGTAGGTACCCAGTTTTTCCATCTTTTACTGGTTTATTCCTGAAAAAAGTTACTGGTTCGACAGTAATTTTTACTAGTCAGTGACCATCGAACCAGTGCCAGTGTGCAGCTTTGCACAACCATATGCCATATATCTATATACCCACATATATATTGATACATCATAAATATGCACGCATTATACATGGGTACAAGCACTCAGTAGTGGGGGGGGGGGGGGGGGGTAAGTCAGTAAGATGAACACACAATATAGCAAATCCAGGTTTATGTGGAAAATCCACTAATACCAGAATATGAAACTGCTTGAGGCAAGTATTTTGATAGTCTCTGAATAAAGTCTCCTTACACACCGAAAGTCCATGAAAGCATAATATTAAAGGCAGAGCTTGACATGACATGTTATACAGGTGGTCTCCAGTAAAGACTAATGAAATATTGATGCAAAGATTGTAACAATTCCTCTTAATCTGTTTTCATCCTTATGCAAACACGACTTTTACGGAATCAACCTTTCAGAAAGGTTGATAACAACCATAGTAGGGCAAGAAACATAGCATGATGAGTATGACATTATCTGACTGAGTGACAAGCTAATAAGAACATCTCAGTGTAAACTCTGAGACCTCTTCACACCAACTTGACTTCAATGCCAAACAACCTGCCCTTTGAGTGGTGTGAATGACCATTTCACATGTAAATGAAATAAGGGGGTAGGGAGGGAAGGGGTGTTCCAGCATCCCTAATGTTGCAAAGTGAGGACATCTCTAATGGACGTGTTGGGTTGTAAGTCTTATTAAAGACCATGTGGATTGCATGCGTTGTTCTAAGTAAGAAGGCCAGGTTTCAAATTCCGGGTAACACTTGCATCTAAGAGCTGTCTGCTCCAGAACCCACTATGCTCCCCTGTACAGAGGTGTAAGAATGGATCCCAAGGAGCACTGCATATCACTCCAAGGCTATGTCTTTTTTTAATCAAATCAAATGATACCATGAAAGATGCACTGTGAAACATCACATGCCGAATAGCTTGGATGATTTAAATTATACATGTGAATGGGTGTCCAAAAACTTGGCTGCTTCCACTATACTGACAGTTTGCTTGGGACTGGTGTTTGCATGGGAGGAGAGAGAGAGAAGGGCAGAGAGCAGGCTGATGAGTTGTCTCACCCAGCCCTAGTGATAGCTCTAGAGGCCCTTTCGGACTGCCAAATTAGTTCGTTTTTTTTAGCTAGAATCTTGAATCCACTTCTGCCCACAATCTGCACACTTTCCCAAATGTACTATAGGGTAATGAAGTGATGGCGTCACAGTCTTTTACCATAGCTTGGGTTCGAACTAGGTATGAGCACGGTTAGGAACAATAATAGTGTTCACAGATATTCAGGCCAGGTGAGGTTGTTTAGGATCAGTTTCCATGGCGATGAATAGCTATGACATCATACTTTGGTACTATATAGGGCCCATATGCACATGAATTATGTATGCAATCTTACATGCATGTGTACTGGGAGCTGGACATGATTGATCGACATCAATAACAGGCCATGGAGTTTGTAATGCACCTGTTGTACAAAAGTGATAGCTGGCAGTACACTTTATGCAGGGAAGCTGTTTCAGTGTCTCAATACTGCCTTGATGTGAAGCACGATGCTGAATCAAAATGTGTTTCAGAAATGGGATGGCAAAACGAGAGAAATAATTTTTGCCGTCTGAAAGGGGTGTGCCTGATGTTGGCTTACTGAATACCCGGGCGGGCAGACCAAACAAAAAGTCTGGGTATGCCGTACATCAAATTAATGGCCCAGAAAATGTGTCCACTCTCCACATGTTTGCATACTCTTAACTACTGCCTGGGAGCTATGCTAGCTGGAGAAAACCAATTTCTTACTCTACTCAGGTTTTTTCTAACTTTTCCTTCTCTCTCTCCCTCTCTTTCCTTTCTCTTTTATTCTCTCTCCCTCTCTCTCTCTCTCTCTCTTTTTCTCTTTATGTCTTTCTCTACCTATCTCCTTATCATTCTGTTACCCAGGGTCCTTTGAATGGCAGAATGAGGTAAATTGGGAATCGCAGAATAAATGGCACTGCAAACACACACACATGATCAAACACACACATTCCAATACACACATGCACTCACTCACAAGCACACACACACACACATGCACACACACACACACACACACACACTCACACACACACACACACACACACATCTCTCTCCATCTATTCATCTCTCTCTCTCTCACCTAAAAGGAATATATGCAGGATTACAGCATACCCTCACACATCGTAGTAGGGACGGTTCTGAGAAGGCGGCAAGGAGAAAACTTGTGTGCATTGCTACACGCCATCTCAACAGGCAAAAATAATTCCCTCATTCGGGGGAATTATCGTTCATATTCTGTTTCGTCAAGACTCTGAAATTCAGTGACAGTTTCAGGGAGACACCTGCAGAACATTAGACGCTGAGAAAACTCACTCATATATATGAAGAGTTTCATTGCAAAACGGGCTAAGCGCCATTCTTTAAACATTTTAAAGTATGTCCGTTGTCAGATAGAGCAAAATAAAACCTTTCCAGTAATACAGCACTTGTTAAATAACAAGGAATATTCTAGAAGTTATGATTCAAAATATCCAATATTTTCTTATTACTTTCTTTGTTTTTAGCATCTTTAATCACAAATATCTAATTAGACAAGAATGGAGTTAGCTCATTTTGCGATAAAACTCTTCATATATAAAGTCTACATGTGAGCAGGACCATACACAGCTGGGGAACAACAGGGGTAATCCCCCCCCCCCCCCCCACACACACACACGATTTTAAGAATTCTGAAATGCAGCTTTAGCAGGCTATTAAATTTGCGTATTTCATTGCATATTTCCTTGCAGACATACTTGCTCATGAACAGAAAGATATAAAAAAATAGCAAGAGGGAAATGAAGATGTATATTGAGATTTTCAAAAAAAAAAAGATAGCCATAAATACACAAAGACATGACTGAGAACTTTTGAATACAAAAAGTTTTTTTTGTCTTTTTTAATTCTTTCATCATCTTCAACATTTTGATCTGATAGCCACACTAATGGCAGCTAATGCTACACTAAAGTCACTCTTTTATCTCATACTACCTTCCTATGGGTGGCTTTTTGTCAAGATTACAAGTAGCCCTACTGTATTGTATCAAGCCATGATTACCGACATCAATTTTGTTTTCATAAAGTCGGTTCCCGTCCGCGGAGCTGCTAAATCTCCGAGCAATCTGCGGAGTTAATGGCCGCCTCCACGGAGGAGAGCTGACGTGGGGGGCAATAAAGCTATTTTGGAGTCGATACTTAAAGCCGCGTTGGCATACCGCGAGATTGACCCGACGATACCCCCGGCAAACCGCGCCACTTGATTCTCTACGCGGCTCACACCGGCTCTCAATCCTATACCCCATTAATGATATACGTCACAGAAAAAAAAATGATGAAAAATCACGTCTTTTTCACCCCCTCCAGCCCAGAATGGTGGCTTTCCATGTGATCGAGTCTGGAGCGGCGTGATCCGACTTCGCCTGAACTTTTTTTTTTTCCTCCATCCTCCATGCTGCTATTTAATAAGGATCGTCCTCGATGTAAACAACACATGTGCCAATTGCCGTCTCATTTTGGGCCTCCTGGCCGATAGCAAGTAGTGCATGGCAATCATTCGAGGAGGCCGCCCCTCCGAGTTGTGGCTATCAAGCGCACTTGCTGCAAAGGTAAAGACACGTTCCAGACACTGGCAGTTCATTTGCTTCAGACAATTCTTGGTTTCAGTCTCTCTTTTATCCCTCTTTTCCTTTTATTCCCTTTTTTACTTTTCCTTTTTTACCCTTTTTTATATTTCCATTTTTTCCTTTTCCTCTTTCCTTCCTGCCTATAAATTCTGACACAATTTCTGTCCTCTCTTCCTCCTTTTCTGTCTGTACATAATATCCCTGTCAAATCAGTTTCGTTTTAAAACACTTGTTCCTGGAAAAAAAAAAAAAATATATATATATATATATTCCTGCAGACAGACATAGTGATACTATCAGGCCATTAGCCCGTTGAGGACAGACTGATTTTGCTGCAACAAGCATTTCCGATAGACACCTGCCAGAGTATATTCGGGACTCGTCCTCAATGGGTTAAACATACATATATAATTGGGGAGGCTCCATCAAGCCAGCAGGGAGATATTTATTTCGTATATTACATGTAGGGAGATATTTTTGTATATTACATGCACCTGAATAGAAGAAAATATTTCCCGTGGACATCAAGTGGTCATTTATATTATTCACTGGCCAGGATTTGAAGAGATATCTAATATTTCATGGAGCCTCTTGTAGAATCATAGAGACATGGCAGATCCGTGATGCAAGAAGTCTCTTTTCACTGGTCCCACACACTTATATCCATGTAGGTTTCCTCTAATAGCCTCTTGGTCCTACACACTTATATTTGAGTAAACTTTTTCATGAACAGCAGGACCTAAACCAATGACATTCCATTTAGGACACGACCACAGTCACTCCCCGCAGGCCTTCATGACAAGTAACGCCAAAGCAACAATATTTTCCCAGATTAAGACTTGTGTTGATACTCTACAGTAACCAAAAACACCAAAAGCTGCCTGCCTCAGATGGCGCATATCACGATCAAAAATGGAGATCTCTCCGACAACAGTCCAAGTTCATATCTGTTGGCAGCAGACAAAGAAGAATTCCCCGACAGGAATTCCTCGTCATCACTCTACGGGCATGGCAGCTGAGAATCTGCTGCCCTTCTTCTGACCGACAGAAGAATTAGGCCGCTGGTCAATTTCCCCGTCTGTCTGGACAAGATATCGTCACCTCACCTCACTTGGTGGCGTCTTGGCCTTCTGTCAAAAATTGGCCAGAAATTGTGCCACGAGTAAACCACGTAAACAAACCAACATTTTCTGGTAGAGATGCAGTGAAACCAGCAGGGGGAGTATAGGCAGAATTAGCATATAGGAAGTCACAGTATAGCTTGAATAAGTAGTTGTGCTAGCACTAGTTTAGGTACATGGTAGCACAAGGAATTTGTAATAATACAAAGTATTTGTAGTTTAAGCATTATGAGTAGTACTTCTAGTCATATTAGTATAAGTATAAGTAGTATGATTAATAATATCAACAAAAAAAAATAATAGTATTAGTATTCTAAGCAGTGCCAGTAGCTGCATGCAATGAGTATAAGTAGTACAGGCATAAGTAGTATGTTTCAAGTAGTATCAGTGCTGTATAAGCAGTGTAAGTAGTAGTAGTAGTAATAGCAGAAGTATAATATACGTATTCTAGGCTGTACCAGTGCAGTATATTAGTAGTAGTGGTGCTATCCCTACAGATACAGAGAGTGACATTGAATCTTTGTAGAGATTGGGATTGTGCATTGTTTGAATGAAATGTGTAATTTGATGTCAAAAGCCTTATAGAATGCTCAAAAAGGAAGGTAATTAAAAATAGCCATGCAGACACTAATTCTTCCCCGCATTGGTTGGCAATGATCTTTAGGCTTTGTGACACAATGTTGACATTATCAATTTCCCCGATTACCTTCTCTCCGCGCACTTCAAAAATTTGAGTGTAGTCCAGACCCATGCTTACAAGTGCAAATAGAGACAACTAAATCACCCGACTAACCAACCATGTGATTCGCGGGAAGGTCACTCATGGGTCAACAACTGGTCATGACGGCAAGAATTTCATACGTATCAATTTTCGGCACACCACTTGTTAAGCAAACACGACTTGCCATTATCTCTCTCACAAGCTCATTAGTTCCTCCCCATCTACTGAAGATGTGTACTCATTATATGATATTTGTCTCCCCTCAGCCCTACCCCCCCCCCCCCCCCCCCCCAACAACGATTGGCATTAGCGAGGCCGGTCGGACCGACTACAGCAATCCTTGCTAATGGCCAATTGAACCGTCCTAACACACTTCTTGTAAATCCATCGATAGTGGATTAGAGTCCAGGTAATGTGTAACAAAAGGACTTGGGGATAATTGCTGTCCCTGTGTGTGCGTGGGTGGGGGCAATGAGGTAGCAGGGTGCTAATGAGGTGATGGGGGATGGGGGTGGGGATGGCGGGAAGGGAGGTTGGGTGGTTAATGGGGAAGGGGGTGTTTAGGAGTAAAGGAAGAGAGATATTATATGAGCATAATCAACTGCCCCTTTTAATATCTAGCAAAGATCATACCTCCCCATCCCTCTGTGTTTATAATGCAGCAGCCACAGGACAAAAGCTGGATCTGAAACTCACATCTTTGGGGGCATATCAAGGGGCTACCTAGTTGGGCGGGTAAATGAATACACAAAGATAACTGAATTACTCTAGTGGTAATACAATGACAATATCAAGTGAAGTTGTACAGAATGGTATGGTAGTCATGTTCGTAAGTATATACTGTATCTCAATTCTATGATTTCTTTTTCACACACATGACTACAGCTGATCCGACAGCCATTTTCTTAACCTGTTCCATATGGGAACCTGGTGGCCTGTGTATTAAGCCTATGGGGGTTTCAGAATTCAGTATGGAACGGATTAAATCATTCATATATATGGCTTTGATTTGACAGGCATGGATTGTTGATCATTTTGCCAGAAGCTATTAATGAGAGAATCACTTTCTAAATCATGAGAGAATCATAAAAATATAGAAGATATACTTCAATAACTGGATAGCAGAGAGAAGTCTGTTGTTCTGTGGGCAGGGGCTTGAAACCAGTGCATCTTTGACTATTACATTGAGCTCCCCAGTCATTGCCCATAAAACGTGGGCTTATTTTTGTGCATTGAAGATGACGTCTCACACAGCATCCTCTGCGAGTCTTGAGTCTTGCTGACTGGACGAACTCCCAGTTGCCACGATGATGTTATGTCAAGAGAGAGACCAGTGGTGGCTTGGAGAGCTCTTCAATGATTCCTATTTCCACTTGGTTGACATGAGTCATATATCCCTTGACACACAATACTACTTAACATTCACCCTTTCTATATTTGTATCTCTCTCTCTTTCTCTATCTCTTTCTACCCCTCTGTCTCTTTATATGTCTCTCTCACACACACTATCTCTCTTCTCTTACATATATCTGTCCATCTTTTTCTACCTCCCCCCTCGTTTTCTATCTGTTTTCAACGCCTTCCCCCTCCCTATTTCTTTCTATCCACTCTCTTCCTATCTATCTATCTATCTATCTATCTATCTATCTATCTATCTATCTATCTATCTATCTTTTTCTACCCCTCGTCTCTCTCTTTATAAATATATTTCTACCTACCCGATCTGTCTGTCTGTCTACATACAATGAAAACGCATGTCTACATACCCCTTTTCTTTCTCTCAATTCCATTCATATAATCGTCTGAAAAGTACATTTCCATTCTGTACACAAGTCAAATTATTGTCCTCCTCCTGTTTTCCTCTGCCTATAATTATGATTGCCTATGTATCTACCTTGTAGACATCTGTCAAATTTTCCATTGTTTATCTCTCTGATATTGTAATTATCTACCATATTGTATCCTACCTCTACATCTCCCTCATCAATAGATCTTAATCACATCTATTCATCTATTCTTTCCATCTTTCTATCTGCCTATCCATCCATCTAAAACTGTATCTACATTATGCCTTCTCTATATTATCTCTGCCTGAACATAAATTTATATTGCATCTACATATCCCTTCATCAAATCTTTCTATTTGATTATCAGTCTACCTACCTATCTATCTATCTATCTATCAACATTGCATCCAACCTTTCTTTCTGCTTTCTTTTCTGAATATATTGGCCCATCTAACTATATATTTTTTCACACTGTATCTATCTATTCCTCCTGCTTCTTTCTTTTAATCTCTTTGCATATTTCACTATCTATCAATCAGCACTATATCTGTCTATGCAGTATATATAATTATACTCCATCTCTCCCTCTCTCTCTCTCACTTTCTCTCTCACTCTTCACCATTCGATCAATACAAGTCAATTTGTGGTGTTGCCCTGACCATCTGTCCGGATTGACCATTGACCAATCACCGCACACCTTGAGCCGTCCCCCCATTACTGACCAATCACTGCACACCTTGAGCGGTCTCCCATTTCGGCCCGTTACACACACATCAGTACACCCCAGGTAGGTCCGGATATTAATAGCTCAATAAACAGTAGGACCTATCGGGTCAGTAATGACGCAAGAGGGGCTTGTTCTACTGTTACAGATTGGAAGTCATGACTGGCTACGTACCCCGATAAATGTGCTTCTAAGTTTGGCCCAATATGCATGGCTTTTCTTGCTAGTGGGGGGAGGTTGGAGGGGAGAGAGGGGTAACAATATAAATCTCTAGCACCCAACCTGAACATGCTGATGCTATAGAATGCAAAGATGGCACCAATTAACTTTAAAATCCCATCCTTCGGAATGGGACCTACGCTTGACAAGCTTACTTCTATAGGTTCCATCATATTTCTTTAGCATTCATTCTCAGATTCAAACTTATGTTTGCAATATTCTATGTATATGTCTCCTAGCTGGATATTATGTGTTATTCAATTTTGTTTTATTTGATGAATTTTTGTCATTCAGAAATATTGAATTAAATTGAAATTGAAATTGAAATTGGTAAAAAAAAAATATTTTTAAAAGATTGGGAGAAAAATCTACTTTAATAAAGAAAAGCCACCAGAATTCTACATATTTCCCTTTTTCACACTGTTGTAGCCTTCTTAGCCACTGATGATGGCAGATGAATTTAACCAAAATGTTAACAAATCATAACATTTGAATGGATGGTCCAATTTTTCCTCAATCTTCACAGACTAAGTTCTATAAATATTTTTGCATTCCAAGAATCCGCATACATGTTTGGGGTGAATTCCTCTCGAAGTGTTACAGTGTTTATGTCCTAAAGTCATTTCATACCCAAAGGTCATCTTCCAACGATGACAATGGTATCACTGGTATGCAGTTATATGCCCATACTAGCAATCCATGAAATATAACTAGTAATCAATGAGATAAAACTAGTAATCCATGACATAACTTGTACTAGTAATCCATGACATATAAGTAGTAATCAATGATATAACTATTAATCCATGAGATACAACTAGTAAACCATGACATAGTTAGTAGTCCATGAGATATACTAGTAATGCATGGCATACATATATAACTAGTAATCCATGAGATACAACTAGTAATCCTATTGTTTAATCACATCAAACAAGACCAAATCTTTGTTGGGTCACAACTGTAGGATCAACTTCCACTTTAAAGGTTGTTCTGTCTTCTGCACCATCATGAACAGAAATAGAGGTCACCGTACATGACCCGAACAGTTCAATGAATGGTTATCTCGAATCATTATTCATTAAACGGAGCGCTCTCTCTGCGAGAAGTCGCGAACTGCGCCGCCCACATATCCGGCCCTAGCGGAGCACCAACGCCGAGGAATGCGCCTGCCTGTCTTCTACACCCTCTGAGCAGTTCTCCAGGACACACAGTGCGATGCAAGATTCATACTGATGAATGTACTGTCAGGATGAACGATGGTTTGTTCATGGCACACCGGTGGTGATTACATTACAAAATGTTGCCCGCCCCTGTTCACATGGAATATCTAATCCTCTGGATTCTTGTTATCCCCCGAACCCTGCTCAGTTTTGTACACTGAGCAGGGGTGATAATATGCAGTGTATTCACAATTAAAAACAGTTATATTCATTGGTTACCATTAATTTATATTAAAAAGAAAGTGGAAAGCTTATGATAAAAAATTTTAAAAAAACTTCATGAAACTTGCTCATTGAATGTATGTTAAATCGTGATAACTTGAACTAAATATATCTATTTGTCATTCCACCATCTTGCAAAGGAAATATCAAAAGTTGGTTGTGCCAATGTTGTAACAAAATAATCATATCAGACATATCATTCATACACAAATATATACTGTTGTTCTAGATCCATAGCATTTCATCTTGATGACCGTAAAGAAGCAGTAGCTTTAGTCAATGTATTGTTGTCAAAATAATAATTTCATATTTTTTATAATATGTACAAACCTACACAAGTACATCAAAATTGTTAGGCATTGACATTACAGTCAGTGCATTTAATATGCAAAGGTGATCAAGACTACAATACAAGGTCCAGGGAAAAACATGATAAACTCTGAATGTGTGAACTTTCTCTATTTCTTTTTAGCCTAAATTCAATAAAACAACTTTTACTGACTCTACTTGCACACATTCACACTTCAAATCAGACTCAACATAGTCAAGCAATACACCTTCCCTGCAATGTGACAATTAACCCTTTTTGTATGCTTTGAGTGCTGAATGACACATAAAACCCCATAGCATTGTACACACTGTCCAAAGTCACTGGCAGTGAAAGGGTTAAATGGCTTCTCCCTTTTACTATCATTTCTGCCATGCCAATATCATGCTCAATACAAATTTCCCAACATTCACATACATGTACTACCCGAATGCTTACACTGCATGAAGCATCTACATAATCAACATGTCTCAACAACGGGGGCTTATACAGTTCTGTTGTACCGGTATGCATTTTGCCTTTAGGCTCGTGCAATGGCAGCTTATACGTATAATATGCGGAAAAAGGGACTGCGCTTGGCTAAGTAGAGATCCTTGGTTAAATCTTGAGCAATTTGCAAGCCTCCCCTGCCGTGCATTACTGTACATTGATCAATGAGGCGCATGGGAGCCCCTATTCCTGCACAGAAACACATATATGCACACAGAGAGAGTTGTATTTGCCACCAATTTGTTGTTATATTGTAAATAAGATGCATGTGGGGATTGTAACACATGTTTAGCTAGCTGTGTGCATCAGTGCAAGTGTGTGTGTGTGTGTGCCTACGTGTATGTGACAAAATCAAGCAGTGTGAGACTCTTGAATTGCGTTGCCGCGCAACATCAATTCAAGTGCACAGGCAGGAAATGCGGCAACATTCAACTCCACGCGTGCATAGTGCGTATAATCAACAGACGTACATGATGGTACGAACAGAGCTCTAAAGCAGTCTGGAAAATGAGACTAGCATATAATATCAGAAAGAGGCCTATTCCTATTTGGATTCACAGTGATAGAATGTACTGAATATTCTCCTCCAATTTCCCGCGGCAACGGACTTGATGCCATATTATTTATTCATCAAAATGGCTCTTGACTTCCTTTTCATATAAAGTATGGTAGCTGAAAATAAGAAGAAAAAAAAAGGAGAGGGAAGAATTCAACCCATAAGAAACCAATGTCCATGCAATGACAGGCAAGTGGAATCCAAAGGCTTAGCCTCTTGCATATCACTGAGCTGCTCTGATAAATTCTTTGTTTTGCTTTTAACCCTTTCTGTACCAGGGACTTTAGGCAGTGGTAGAAGGCTGTGGTGGTTTTCCATGCCTGGTGGTATTCAAAACACACAAAGGGTTAATAATGTTTTTGTTTAAACCTGACTCTGTATGAAGTTGATTTGCATATTACTACACTGGTATCCATTCTGTACTCATGATAGTCATTATCCTTTGTGAATGTAGTTACAAAGAATGATTTGTAAATGCTGTATATATCTTGTTTGTTGGTTTGTTCATTTTGCATATTCTGTTTTCATTTTAAAAGTCTACATTGTATACTCTATACAGGACTTCCTTGAAACGCAGGTCTGCTTGAGATCAGCAAAGCTGAAGGGAATGATGTCCCTGTTAAAAAATGTTCTGAATACATAAATGAATAAATAAATATGTAGACATCTCTAAGCCTAAGGAGCAAGTGAGATGAGATGAATGTTATGCCTCATCCTGCCTGCAAATGGAGATGCTCGCAACATAATGTTGAAATGAGATGCTTGAAATCGGTAAACCCTTTGTGTGTTTTGAGTACTGATTGGTACAGAAAACCCCATAGTGTTGTACACACTGTCCAAAGTCCCTGGCACAGAAAGGGTTAAGGTGTGGCTAAGCAAAATTATTGACGTATAATTTTGTGCCTCTCTGAATTCGATTAACACATTCCCCACATGAATCCAGAGGGTATTGTGCACAAAAATCCACAGGGATTTTACGAGCTTGTCTTACAAGGAATGGCTTGATCACCATCGAAAAGAAATGTTCTGAAATTTAAAAATATGATCATGTGATTTATGCCCTGAAACAGCTGTTTGGCAGAAACAAATATACGGCAGAAACAAATATATTTTGGAAATATAATATGTCCATATGAGACAAATTTTTATCTTTCCAAGTTTTTGCAAATACTAAAACAAGTAAATAGGCCTATGACCCTTTGGTTCAACTGTCATGACTTACATCTCTAATTTGACTTTAAATGGTTTCATAGTGGGTTTTTTTCAGAAGTGTATCTGGCCTTCAATGATCTTTAGCTAAGAATGATAATGATGAATGGTATTTTTATAGCATCATTTATCTGTGGAACATTCAAAGGCACCCAACCAACATTCCCACAATATGTCACATACATATAATCAATATGTACTATGCTTTTTTTGCCTGCACATTTTCCTGATTAATTCAAACAATTGGAAATGTCTCGAACATATGACAGGAGTGTGGGAAATTTCTACTGCGATCGAAGTCATAAATGCTCGCAGCTCACGCATGAATGCACCGATTGCTGGTCCATTAATAACGTCCGTACAATGACGGGCGAGTCTAATGTCTCTCTTTCACTTTTGACGGTGGAACAGAAGAGGAACATCCTCCCCTTTGTCCCCCCTTTATTCATGCTTAACAGCTGAGGTCGGCACTTTCGTTTCAAGAGAACCCTACGTGAAATAACATTTGTCGGACCGTGCCACCACCTGCCACAAAAGGCATCCCGTCTTTTGAAAAGAGGTCCCGTTATAAATCTGGTCATACATGAATGCAAGCCTCACAGAAGTCTGTAATTATTCTAGTGACTGTTTTGGTGTCAGCCAATCACGGGGCGGGATCAGAGACCATGTGACATATGAATGTGTGGGAGACATCATTTTAGCACTCAGTAACAATGAAAAAGTCTAACATATGCCAAAGTAGATATCATTGTCTGCTAATTCACCATTTCTTCAACCTTTTTAAGCCTTTGTGCACTTTGAGGACCAATTGGGACAGAAAATCCCACAGTTTTCTACACACTGTTCAGAGTCCCTGACACAGAAAGTGTTAAATAGCTTGGTACCTTTTATATTTCTGTTTCATTTCATCCAAGAGAAGATACATTTATACAGAAGATTTGTCAAAACGGTCAAAGGTCAACAGGAAACTTGTGAGGTGATAACATCATCACCCAATGTCAATTGCATACAAATGCAACCACCATCACATTATCTTATATGGGAGGGGGAAATAAAAACTGTAAAATTCTCTAATCATCTTATCTCATGTCACATTTCTTTGAGTGAAATTTTCACCATTCAAATTAACTTCAAATTTCTGCTAGAATTGTGTGCTCTTTAACATTTCATAAAGTGGTTTCTAAGTATCTTGCAAAAAGTTAGAAGCTGAAACCTCACCTCAACCAATATCATAGCATCCCTTTAATAACATACATGCACCTAAGCCCCCCCCCCCCCAATCAACAATCTCTATAAACTGATGACGTCACTCAAAAAATCAGACAAACATGAAATATGGGCTCAGACTGCCCAGACGCCCAGTGGCGAGACAGTGACGTACGCCCAAGATTTGCTGTTATTGTTGTTGTTGTTGTCATTCTACTTCCTTGCACATCCCGCACGTTGCCTCCCCATAGTTGAATTCAGAAAGAAGGACGTAAGTGTGGATGATCATTTTGTCGTTAATGTTGTTGTTTGTCTGTTATTGTGTTGGGAATTTGTTTTTGTTTTTTTTGCAATTTTGGTTGATGTCGTTGCACTTTGGATGATCACTTTTTTTTCTTTTGTTAGCTGAGAACCAGAAGGGCACTATTGGGTTCTAAGAATTGTGTATAATTACAAACGAAAAGAAACAATTTTTTTTTAGAATAAAGAGTTGGTTTTTTTTAATCATAAGTGGGTAGATATATAAGCATTGTTCCAAATATCAGGTAAAATAAACTGTTAACATTTTACTGAAAGTAAAAATAATTCATAAGTGATGCCATAATGTAGAGGAGATTGAGCTCTACATTGTGATACCAATCATTCAATTCACCCCAAATTGCAATAACGGCCTTCTGGTTCTCAGCCAAAGTTTTTTTCCTTGTATGTTGGTTACCATACTGTTGTTGTACTGTGACCATGAAACAGATTCTTAGGATGCATCTACAACCGCAAAGACGTCAGGTTGAGTTAGCCAGTGAGGTCATATCCCCTTGAAGACTACCGGCTGTGAGTTGTGCATGACGGACGTCATCTTCCAGAAACTTCACAAACAGACATCTAGTTCAGTGCATTTTTTTTCCTTCTTCTTTTACACGAAAAAATTCATCCACACTTTGGAGAATCTTCATAAATATGTAAAGAGTCATCACGTGGAAAGTGATAACTGAAATTAAAGCAACACATCAGAACTTTGATTTGAGCAATGTCACGCCACAATGACAGTTAAAGCAGTAGATTTTTTTTTTTTGTGGCATGAAATTCATCCCCGTTTATATTGAGAAACTATGTTGAGAATATTGAGAATGGCAAAAACAGGTTTCTACATACTGAGGTCTACAAGGAGATACAAGATCAAGTGGAATATGTTCTTCTCTGTTATCATATTCATCCCTTTTTAAAGGAGAATTTTCATTATTTGCAAAGGGTTGTGTCTGGATGAAATAGTCACTTCAATTTGTGATTGCAGTAAGAATCTGATCTGACCGAAAGCAGACAGATCAAGCATGAGAAAGTTATCTCACTATAGAATAAAACCTGTAGATGTAGTCAGTCACACTTTATCTACACCCCCCCCCCCCACCCCCTGCATAAAGATGCTCAGTTAATAAGACTTGTAGCAAGACTATGTTTATCCTCATAAATGCAAATTCTTAGTTAATGAGAAGAATGCACTCGCTTCCTTCAATCCTGCAATTTCCAAGAAAGCATGCCGCACGATCGTACGGGACACTGGGGGTGTAATTTTGCAAGGCCTCACTTTTCCCCCAGCAATCTCCGTGAAGTTAAAGATGCTACCCAGCAGAGTACATTGCTTCCCATTATATCAGGATTGCCCCTTATAGCTGAAATGGCTTGCCATTAAACCTCTTGTGTGTTCTGAGTGATGATTGGCAAAGAAATCCCCATAGCATTGTACACACTGTCCAGAGTCTCTAGCACTGAAATGGTTAATGAATGATAACATCTCTGCATTCATTAACCCATTGAGGACAAGTACTGAGTATACTCGGGCAAGCATCTATGGGAAATGCATGTTGTAGCAAAATCAAACCATCCTCAATGAGTTCAAAAGGGAAGGAAGACTGTTCATATATTCTACAAACTGTTGCAAAGGGTATAATCATAAAAGTATTTCATAAGTCATCATATTTGTGATGAGGTGTATCTAAATGTGAAAAAAAAATGATATAGAAACAAGGAGATGGCTCATGCCTTATGCCAACCATTGCACCGATGATGAAAATGTTCAAGATCAAAAAAATATCAGAAGTCTGCCTTCATAAAAAAATAATGCAAAAATAGATAATATTTCATACCTTGGGCCAACTGTCTATAACACCAGCAGGGATGTGGCTCCTAACACTATGAACAGAGGGGATGAAAGTGGTTAGAGGTCCATGAGCTAATGCACCTGTGAGATGTTACTGAGAAACCAGGTTGTGACAGACAGGATGCATGGATTTATTTGGTTGCCAGTAAACCGCTGCTACCAATAAATGCTGACAATTCCTCATCATTCCATTTCATCCTTTCCTCCCACACACTATTATGTAACCATCCCCATCTCGGGGTGGTGGAGGGACAGATGGAAGATGAACGAATATATAGAGGAGAGGCCTTTCGGATTGGCAGGAGAGCTTTTTGTTGCAAAAATGTTTAGGTATGTTTTTAATTCAATTTGTTTAGCTCTAGGCCCATATGTGAATATGTTTTAAAACATGCTACTCGAATGGTCTTTGATAAGTTTGGATGAGAACTAGTATGGTGTTTCTCAGGTCCAGTTTTCCGCCACTGTAGTTCAATGGCATTGACAACTTGGGGGTTCGCATGCTTTCGTTTTCTGCTGGGTTTTACCTCTTAATAAGCACAATTGAGAAGGTGGAGCTCAGTTTGTCTTGCATTCCGCTTTCTCCGTGATGTATGCATCATAAAGATCATAAATCGAAAGAGTTGCACATAGTTCATTTGTCAGGCCATTGACTCAGTGACAAAAAGATGATGTACGTGTATGAAAAACTGTTGGCAACTACATGTTTTAGTATCTAGCAGTACGGACCAGAGTCTGTATACCCTGTACCTCTCAAAATGTCAACAAGTGCATTTTAGAAACATGATTGCAAACAAAATAAGGTAAAAGTGTGAAACCATCCTAAGGTATAGATGAGGATGCATTGAAAAGTGAGGGGGAGGGGGTGAGGGGGAGGGGGTGAGGGCAGACTGGGAAACAAGTGTTCTGGCTCTAACCCTTTCAAAAGCACTACAGGTACTCCATGATGCTATTGACATCCAGTGCTGTAAGTTGCTGACAATTTCGTGAGACTGGAAAGGGATCCAAAAAGGGGGAGGTGGGGGAAGAAGGAAAAATCTGATGAGAGTAAAGTTCTTATTGAAAGAGAGAGATAAAATGATGGATCTAAAACAACATATGCAAGAAAGAAGATAACCTGCATGTTCTAGTTTGTGTGTAAGTATGAGTGAATTGCTGAAGGGGGAGGGATTGAAGGGGAGGGAGGGGGAAGAGGATGAGGAAGGGGGGGGGGGGGCAGAGAAGTTAACTCTCTAAGGACCATATCTCAAAATGCCATTGATATTGCACACAAACAATTGGCTCACAGCATGGAGAAGAGTTAAAGAGAAACATGTGTAGTCTTTGTATAGAACGTGCAGTGAGAAATGTAATGAAGACAAATAGCTGCATTCACATCGAGGCAAATCGTCACCGTTAGCTAATCATCAATGCTAATTTAATAAGTGCTTGCCTCTTTAACTACGACAGTGTCCACATGACACCTTAGGTATTACAAAGACTAAACTACGAAGCAAGCAAGAGTTCCATTTGGTACTTCAAATAAACCACAGAACCTGAAGAAATACCACTTGGTTTCCATTTGTGTGTGGATCTACATTTTTCCACAGAAGATCTCTCTTAAATTCAATAATTGTGTCAGTCTGAAGAGGAACGTCACCCCTCAGTGACTGTACCAATTTAGTTTCATGACAAAACTTTAAATCCAATTTTGTCAGAGGAAATTGGATACGAATTCACATACAAAGGGAATGTTACAAACTCTATTCAGATGTCTGAAAAAGGCCTGTTAACAAACATTCATTTCAAACTCTGTTTTATAGACCGTTCATGTTCACTACATTTATGGAGTAATGCATACACTAATTTTTGATAGAGGTCTCTTAAAATTGTTTGCACAAATTATGTGCCCTGTGAATGATGCATCGTGGGCTTTCTTTCATAATCTCTTAAAGTTGTTTGCGCTTACAAACGTGAAATTGATACCCTCTATGTTGGAAGCTCTCCAAACATTTTGTGGAGCATGAACCGAACGTTTATAACAGATGTGCATCTACTTTCTTATTTACCAGTCTAGAATAGTAATCTATTTAACAATATTCCCATGGTGTAGCCAGCAGCTACAACTCCATGCAACTTGGTATATATTGATATGCAATGTGCATGTTTACTGCCATGAAGTTCAGGGACTGAAACTTGAACTCAATAACAGCCATAAATATTTGTGTGGCCCTTAAACTTTTATTGACCTGCAGCACTGGCAAATCATTCCTGTTGTTATCATTTTTATCATTAGAATGATTCTATTTATTGCTTTTGTTAATGTTATCATTATTATCACAGAGACTCCAACTCTCCCGTTTTCGACGGGAGATCTCCCGCCGAAAGCCCATTTTTGCAAAATCTCCCGTTCTCCCGCTTGAGATTTAATTTCTCCCGCCCTGGCTCTGTGTCTCCCGCTTGAAATGATTTCTTCCTTAATATCATTGTATCTTGAAAAATAAACCTTAGATAGGATGAGAGAGCATCTAGAACCCTAGAGCTTCCAGGGTCTTTAAGCGGGCCCTGAACCCCGGCCGCAAGGAACTTCGCTCTTCGCGCACATCAAATTGGAGTCTCCCGTTTGCTTGGGGTTTCAGGCGGGAGAATCTCCCAATCAGAAGGTGCTTGGGGTTGGAGTCTCTGTTATCAACATTAATATTATTACATTATTGTCATCACTATCTTCATCATTGTTATTATCATTATCATCAACACTACTACCATTACTAGTAACAGCTACTGATAGGGCCTACTGTAAAGGTGCAAATTTTCACCCCAGTATTTTTTTTTTCACACATTAAGGTAAAATGAATTTCAGCTTGATTTCAACTACAAGGAATCAAAACATACAATATTATGTACAACAAGTAACAAATCCGCAAGCTTCTATTTTCGCGCTAGTTTCACGTTGTGTAAAATGCATGAAAATTTCCACTTTTACACTACTAGTAACAGTAGCAGCAGTAGAAGTAGTAATAGTAGTGGTACCGTCATTATTACTTGTATCATTATAATCATTATTATAACTACTCAATCTATTCAGTGATAACTGCAAGACAATTGACAAATGAAGTACATAAGAAGATGATTATACACAATGCACACAGGAATACAGGAGAAAAAACAAAAGCTCAGTTCAACACCATCACCTTGAAGTGTACATGACAACAGTGTCAAGCTTACTTCCAACAGCTTGTCAAAAAAAGGGAAATATCATCATTTCCAAACGGACAACGAGCCATCGTTCATTCCAAACTTTCAGACTATTTACTATTCCGCCCCAATACAGGAAGCCCCATACCATAGCTTCTCCATCGGGGGACAGTGTTCAGAGAGTCAAGGAAGAGACACATGGGAGAGACAGTATGCATTCCTTTTCAATAAAACTCCATCTGTGCGCAATTTGATGGGGACAAGGGGAGGTTTTCATCCCCAATATGTCATCAACCATGGAGGAAAATTGCTCCGGAGACATGGAATGCATTTTGGGAGGAACAAGGGATGTTTCGCACCAAAGTGTGCACGGACCCTCTTCATATTCGAGAAGTAAGACTGATGTTCTGAGTTGTTTGAATGAAATTATTAGGGCAAGTCCAAGATACAACCGTAACACGCGCGTTACGTATGGGACATTCAGAGACTTTTATGACCTGAAAAATAGTGTTAATGGCTTTTGATCATATTAAACTTTATCATGGTGATTGATATCTATGAGAAGTATAAACATGCAAAAAATGGAGAAAAATGACCTTCACAATTATATTCTAGAAGAGAAAATATGTGCCGTTACGTATGGGACCAGAAAAATTTTGTTTTTTTGAACATTTTTTTCAACCTCAAAACTCTCTGAAAGTATTTCATTCTACAACTTGTAACTCACTGTGATGAGAGTCACAACACTCAAGATTATCACAGGTAAGTTTCGTGTCATTAGGCAAAAAGCTCTAATTACAGGTTCTAATTAAAGACAGACATGACGTGTTACGTATGGGACAGTTACGTATGGGACAGTTTGTCCCCCATTCATTTAGTGTGTGAAGAACCATGTTTATGGGTATTTTGCATAATTATTGAAGTAAAATCAGTTAAAACTACTCAAATACTGATCCAGATTGTCAAGGAAACAATATTCCCCAAATATTCACCATCCTAATCATATTCAATCATATTTTTATATTAAATGACAAACCTGAGTATGCATGCCCTTTGTCCCCCATTCGTTTAGTGTGTGGAGAGACATGTTTATGGGTATTTTGCAAAATAATTTTGCAAAATACCCATAAACAAATTCTTGCATAATTATTGAAATGGAATCAGTTGAAACTACTAAAATATTGATCCAGATTGACAAGGGAACAATATTCCCCAAATATTCACCATCCTAATCATATTCAATCATATTTTTATATTTTTATGACCAACCTGAGTATGCATGCCCTTTGTCCCCCATTCGTTTAGTGTGTGGAGAGACATGTTTATGGGTATTTTGCAAAATAATTTTGCAAAATACCCATAAACAAATTCTTGCATAATTATTGAAATGGAATCAGTTGAAACTACTAAAATATTGATCCAGATTGACAAGGGAACAATATTCCCCAAATATTTACCATCATAATCATATTTAATCATATTCTATATTTCTATGACCAACCTGAGTATGTACAAGTGTATGCCCTATTTTTATCAAGATAGTTACTACTGAAAAATTGAATAGTTTAAAGTGTTTACTTCCATTGATGAAGGGCAGTTTGCCATTTCCTTTCAATAAAAAACAACTTGACACAAGAAATATTAATTTTTATAGATAAGCAATACCTGCTGCGTGGAACCCCAGTGATCGAGTAGATACATGATGTCTGTCTAGCAGTCAGGTCATTGATTTGAGTCACACCTCAGTATGTATACCCATGAATTTTTTCGTGGCTATTATTGAAACCTGAAGAAGGACAATTTGTGTATCACTTGCAATAATAAAAAAATCATTTTACTTTATTTTTTTTTAATATTTATATCACAACCATTTCAAATTGGATCTCCATCACTAAACTTTGAATTCCTCTAGTCTTAGGATTGTATGCTCTTTAGTAATTCATATAATTGGTTTCCAATCATCTCATTAAATGTTGAAAACTGAATCCCCATTTCTACAAAAAACTATACCATCCCTTTAATGCTGATTTTTCATTGTGTATTTTGCCATTTCCCCCTCCCCCTTTCTGAAAATTGTTCAGTCAAGTACATGTATTGTTTAAAGTGTCTATAACTCAAAAAGTAGCTACAATGTTGGGATGCTTTCTTCAGGATGATTGACCATTTGTGTACTGAGAGACCTTCCCAGCTAGCTACATGCATTCACATGCATTATGTATGAGGATGTCCCATACGTAACGCATTTGTCCCATACGTAACATTATTTAAATGCCTAATAAAAAATATTCCTTTTACTGTTTTTTCTTTTTTCTATGGTATTTAATTTCTCTAAACAATAAATTAGAACTTTCCAAAAGGGCATTAATATAACCTTAGCAATTTCAGAAAAAACCTAAAAAAATGACCTCAATTTGTTACGTATGGGACATCTCATGATAGGACACAAGCTAATTTGCATAATCATTTGCATAATCCCTAAATTTTCATACCAAGTTAAACTATTTGATGAACTTCTTATGTCCACATATTAATCAAATATCATTTGCTTTCCTTTGAATTAATATGAATTTTTATAAATGTCCCATACGTAACGCTGTGTTTCACATTTATGCAAATGAAGCCCTTGAAATTTGCATAAATTTACGTAATATAATTTTTTCCTCCATGGAAATCAAAACTTCAACTCATAAGCTTCAAAATGATACCAAACATGTCAATATTGAGCAAAGATGAAATTTTGCCTTCTGAGGGGACCTTATCTTGGACTTGCCCTTTAATGATATCATTACATCACTGAAAACTTAAAAGCATGTATCTTTTCCTGTTTTACGATATATGTCATGCCAGTTTACTTCAGTGCTACTCTCTGGTTAAGATTTATATCTTGACCAAGATGGACCTTAATCACAGCATCTAATCTGATCTAAACGGAGTGACATGACCGCATTCTTTGGATGTTTTTGTAAAGCGCTTTGCGTCGCTTGCATACAACTAGAACTCTGAGATTGTTAGTAGGCTAGAGTTTTATCGGTCAAGACATGGACCTTTAATCAGGGCAGTCTTACCAGAGTGAAAAGACTGCATTCTTTGCATGGTTTTGTAACTCTCCGTGCATCCCCTTCACTTAACTCTCTTGGAGCATTCAGAGCTGGAGTTTCAGCGGTCAAGACGTGGACGTTAATCCGAGCATTCTAAATGGAGTGAGAAGACTACATTCTGTACATGTTTTTATAAGTCACCTTGCGTCCCCTGCATATACTGTACAGCTCTCCAAGATCGTTAGTGGCTGGAGTTTAATCATCCTTTTATTTTGTTTCTATCAAACTGGTTCATTTTTCCCTGGTCTTCCCTATATTGCTTGCTTATTTACTTGATATTACTCAAGACCAATTCTATCAGGACTACACACACTCTCTCCACAAAGGAATGTACTGATTAAAAGCTGTGCTTTTTGAAGACTCCTCTGCATTCTGCATATAATCTTGGTTGTTTAAATGAAATCCTGCTATCATTACATCATTAAAAACTGTTAACGTACCTTTTCTCACTCTAGAATAATTACTGCACGAGTTGCCTTGAGTGCCTGTCTACGGTAAACATGTTGTTTGCAAAAGTTTATATACATGTATATCTGCTGGCAACTTATGAATTGCATCATTTCTTTATGATTTATCAAAATGAAAAAGAAAATAAAACTAAACTAAGCACACAAACAAACAACAGGCCTCAAAGCCAGTCACTGGAGGGATCCTCGATAGAACACACTGACACTCTATACTGGAAGAATATGGATGGCAGGTGAGAGAAAATCACGGTTGCCATAGCAACACTCCAACCTCTCTTGATGAGGCAGACAAAGTCCACAAATTGCTCAAGAAAAGGAGAGCAAGAACAAGAACAAATGCAATCAGCTTGCTCAAGAATAGGAAAACAAGAACAACAAATGCATTCAGACTGCTCAAGAAAAGGATAACAACAACAACAAATGCAATCAGATTGCTCAAGAAAAGGAAAACAACAACAACAAATGCAATCAGATTGCTGTTTGCAGTTGACCATGATGTGAAAGCCGTTAACAACCAACCCAAGGTACTTATGCACAGTCTATATATAGATGCAGAAGAAGATGAAGTTATGTTATGACAGCTATGCTTGATCTTCACCATCATAAGCCCTTTTTGCACAAGGAGAGAGCTGCATTTTGGTCTCTCCATGAAAAATTACTCTTTAGCTGGACTCTCTTACTTGGAATCTTGGAATCTAGGCTGGATGTCCGATAAGCCCTCTGCATCATCCTTTCGAATGTCAAAGAACAGTCTTACTTTATAAGTGTGAATAGGGCCTCATCTTCTGAAGGGAAGACACATAATACATGTGTCCAAACCATCTCACACATCCAATTCAAATATCCCAATAATGTAAGCTAGTTGTTTTTGCAGTTCACTGGGAATCCATCCCTCTTCACCAAAAATCTCTATCCTGCAAAAACACCACCCGTCACCCTTCTCCAACTCCCATATTCCCCTCCCACTCATTCTAACCCCCCCCCCCCTTCACATCACTGTAAAAGGTGGAAATTTTCACAGTGCTGAAATTTTGCGCATTTCGTGCAAGCAAAAACTAGTGCAAAAATGAAAGCACACAAATATTTTTGTTTGCCATATATCCCATTAGTTGATGTCTTGATTCCTCGGAATTAAAAAGACACAAAACTCATATTACCCCGCCGAGTGCAAAAAAAAATGAATAAAAAAATTACTCACACAAAAATATTCACTTTCACAGTATCGCCCATGACCCCTTCTTCACATCTGGTTCTCTCCAGTCATTCCCATATAAGGGTGAGAGGTAAATTTTTAGATATGAACAGGGCGATAACATGACTACAAGCACCTATTCATTGGAGCTAACTTGGACTGTTCTTCTTCTTAACCCAGATATATGCCTTACGTTGAATGACAAGAGACATGGGCGCACACAAACAACTAGAATCAGGACAGTTAATGTCATTCATGTGTGTTTCTCTTTAAAGGTTTCTTCCATGATCTTTGCAGAGTCTGACCAATGAATTGAAACATAATTGAGACATTTTAAAGGGATTGTACAGCTTTGGTTGAGACCTGATTTCAGGTTTCAAACATTTTCTGGGTGAGATAATGACAAACCTCTTATGAAATATGAAAGAGCATGTAATTCCATGAGGAATTTAATGTTTATTTGATGAAAATTGGTTTTGAAATGGCTGAGATATTCAAAACAGAGCGATTCTAATAAAGCGTGGGACCCACCTTTTATTACGATCGCTTTGCTTTACTTTGTTTTTGGATGTCTAAAATTCACAGAGGAATAGGAAATTTGAGACCTGTGTGAAGCTGCGACATTTTGAAATGAAAAATTCTTTTTTCTAAACCTTTTCTATCTTTTCTTTTTTTTCTCTCTCTCTTTCAATGTCTCTCTTTCTCTTTCTCATCTCTCATCACCATCCCATGTCCAGATTACCCCAGCTTTCGCTGACCACTTCTATCAATAACACTCAACATCTGCCCCAGACCACACGTGCACCTTTCATGCCAGCCGTCCAAATATTGTCGCATTTTCCGCAGATGGTACCATCCCTCTGTTTCGGACTCATATCATTTACACTCCAGTTGTTTGTGGATTTTTTTTTCTTCGGCAGAATGTCTTATGATCTTTGAATACCAAGTACCAGAATATAATTATACTGTGTACATTTACAGTCACTGTCACATACACATGAATGTTGGAGAGTCACCCCCCTTTTGGAACCCACGCGTGCTAGGATGCAATATTAACCCAGTAAGGACGGGCTGACTTTGCTATAACACGCATTTTCCATAGACACCTGTCCGGGTATGATCGGGACTAGTCTTCAACGGGTTAGGGCATGCAAACAATTATCTTAATGCCGGTTGTAATACAGCAAATACACTCCCACACATACACACACACATACACATACTTACTTATGATCATAACAGATCAAGTTCAAATGGATGGACAGTGCTGCTGAATATACTATGACCAAAAAAAAAAAAGTTTAATTACTGAAAGAAAGCTTGAAATGACAAGATAGATATCACATGCTCGCTAAAAAAAACAAAAACAAAAACTCTCAATGTAATATATATAAAAGACTGAGGATTGAAGCCATTAAAAAAGTAAATTAACTCAAAATAATGAAAAACATTTTTCATTTGTTCAAAGCAAGCTGGTCCTACAGCTTTTTTCATGCACAATGGAGAGCAAACAGCTTTATACTTTCTGACTAAATTGCATACAGGGCTACATAATACTATTTAAGTTCTCACTCGATTCTGAGAGGGAAGCAACAAAAAAAAATTGCTCCAAGTGACGAGGTCACCACAGCTGCACTTTGAAAACTTAAAAGTGACTTGACAATGACCTACCCGCCGACAGGTCACGCGCCTCCGGACCAAAACGAACATTTCCCCCGGCAACGCCATCTGCATCTCTAGATGTCGGAAAAGATGACAATCTCCCATCACATCATTGTTAAAAGAGTGAGCCGTCGTCGTCGGTGGAAATACTCAAGAGACGCCGTATTTGTGTTATGTTTTGTTTTTTTCTTGCATGTATGTGTATGTATTTGCGTAAATGTGTGTGTTGTGTGTGTGTGTGTGTGTGTGTGTGTGTGTGCGTGTGTTCATGACAATGTGTGTTGTTTGTGTGTGCTTGGGTAATCCTTCACGAAGCATGCAGTCCACAAATGACTTTTCAATTGGATTTGAGGAGATATTTCGCATTATCATAACCATGTATCAAGCAGTTACTTGGATAGTCTAGCTTTCAGCCACTTTCCACTCTCTCCCTAGCATTCCATCTCTCTCAGATATATTCGTGCAATAAAATGGAGGTGGCTGAGACAGAAAATATGATTGCAAGACTTGAATGAAGGCCAGTAAAGATTGATGTTGTCATAATCAGGGTAAATCAGCTGTAGATAGCTTAAGGTTAAAGACATTAGTCTGGGACATGTGCACAGTCAACTCATGCTCATGTGGAATGCAGCGTGTCCATGCTCAAACTACCGAGTCTGTGGAGGAAGACTACATGATTACATGACTCCCGGAAACGGGGAAAGCATTTTGACGACCTTTCAGCGTTTAATGAAGATTCTGGATACAACCGTCCAATTTAAGATCCACTTAGTACATAAGAAGACATTGGCATCGAGTTGCGTGTGTGTCCGTCTGCCGCAGAAAAGGTCATAAGTCACGCAGAAGGGATTTTCTAATACAAAATTGATGAGTGTGTTTTTGCTCTTTTTAAGTGGCTTAGGAATTTGGGGGAGCAACAACACACACATGGTTCTTAGGGGCAAATCAAACCAAAAAAGCAGTTATTCTAATTGATAATGGAATGTTGACAAAAAGTAAAGCATCTCGCAACATGAAGTTACAGAATGCCTTCTACTACTTCTATGCAATTCCATCTCTGACAACAGATTCATCCTGTGTTAAGACAAGCTCTTTCAGTTCATGAACTGATGTTAATTACCATTCCAGGCAAAAATCAATCTAATTCAATTAAAATCAAATCAAAATTCTATTTCTAATATCACAAATTCTTTCCGATCTTACAAAAATCTTATATCAAGATCTGAAAGATCTTTGTATAAAAGATCATATATTATATCATATTTTGATCCACTCCTTGCTGGATGGAAAAATAAAAACTGAATTGAACTGAATTAAAAATATACTTACAAACATTGGAATACAGAATAAGAAAATGAGCTAGTGCATGATCTATATGAAACTGTTCGCTTAAAACCAAGAATGATAATGTGCCCAACATGAGCTGTGCTTGAGGCCTATCCCATATGGTTGCATTTGTCATAAACTAATCATGACTACATCCATTATTCCTTGCTGAAATGTGCAGGTACCCTCCCCTGTGTATATCTGACGCCTAAGCACGTACATGTACAGTCTGTGCGGCAAGCTTTTATGAATTTGGTTGATACGTTTCCGAGGAAACACAACCCAGACGACACATAAAATTTGCACGTGACTGGGAAGCATGGCACAGACCTGCAATAAGATGAGAATTCCGAAAAATTGCATCGTCTACAAATCAAAACAAAAATGGTATGAAATATGAAATATTTTGATCATATATATATTCTTTCGCGCTCTATTGTTCTTTTGTTCTTTTGTCAACGTTTCACTCCATTATTTTCTGTAAAGCACTTTAAAAAATTGTAATAGACACCATATAAATGTTCTGGGTTCAAATCCCCAGGCTGCAGTGTTTGTGCCCTAAAGCAGGGAACAGGGCTCGACACTAACGGTGGCCCGGTGTGGCCCAGGGCCACCAAAAACGCACGTCGGGCCACCAAAATTTCAGAAATGAAGAATTTGGTGGCCTGATCGGGCCACCAAAAGAGGTCAGATGTTTGCCTTTGGGCCACCAAAAATAAAAGTTAGTGTGGAGCCCTGCCTAAAGCATGGCACATCATCCTCACTACCTATAGACCTTCTGAAGTGACTTACAGCTGTTGGTCCCTAAGTTGCTTCCCTACAAGCAAGGAGCTTCAAGCTCCTTGCTACAAGCAATCAGCATTGCCTCCTTTAATAACAGTGGAATAAAACATATCAAAATGTATATCAACTGTCCCATCAGAATCATTATTGGATAAGAGCTCTGGGCCCCATTTTATCAAAAGATATAATTGATTGTAAATTCCCTTACCACACAGGCTGCCATAGACTTAATTTAGAAATTAACTATATTAATAAATTGCAACTCAGAAATTAGTTTTTGGAAATTAGGCTGGTGAAATCATCAACTTTCCCATGCTTTAAATGTATTCCAACACCCACTATCAAAATGTGTGTCAATATCAACTATAAAATCGTGTTTCAATACTCACTATTAAAAAATCATTTGCAAACACATTTATGCATTTATCAGCTCATTTTGCATTTATCATTGCCCCAAACTCCTGAAAGTTGTATGGAAACCCTCATTCTGTGCCAGACATGAGCTCATAGATGAAAGCAATCTTAGACAGTCAGAAAGTATAAACCTACAATATGGGTAAGCTCTATAACACAGAATGTTTATGTTTATTCGACGAACTTGGTTGTGTTGCATTGTACGGCCGAACTCCGGCTCACATCACTGGCGATCGCCAGCGCTAACGACTGCCGCCGAAAGAGGCTGACCCTGAGACGGGACGATGCAAGGACATCAAATAGAGTTCAAGGGATGAGCTCTCATCCCTCTTTCTGTCGCGCTGCTGTTTTAGCAAAACAAAAAGATCAGCCAAAAAGAAAAAAAAAATGCATTTCCCAACATCTCTCATTCCAAACCCATTTGCACACTGCCGTATAAAGCCTGCAGGTGCTGGTGCGGATGGCCCATCGTACTGTAGATCATACCTCAGTACAATGGAGTGTAAATTATGGGAGAGTATCATGGACTGATGAGCGCAAAGGCACCAGCAAAAAAAAAAGAGAAAAAAAATTAAAATGAAAGGTGACAATATTTACGAGGACAGGAGCTACAAAGACCACTTTAATACCTCGGCAGGGTTCATTATTGGGGCCGATACATCATCATTAGCTGCAGTGCGCGGGGGGCTAAAAGGGTTCGCAAAGTGACGAGACGAAAGTGCATGATGATTACGGGGCAAGCATTGACAGTGTCTTTGTTATACACTTTGTCACTGTCATGTTGTTGTTGTTGTTTGTTGTCTACAAAAATTATTGCTGCAGCTGATATTGGCTGATCATCCCATGCTAATGTGTATATAGTGCATTGGGCTCATACAAGCAATACGATTATTCATCGAGAGATTCATAATTCATTGTCATTTTTTCCCCTCTCTCTCAACTTTAAAGGGGAACTTACATCCGAAATATAGTGAGAATCTAGAGGACATCAGAGACGGTTAAGGGCAATCAGATAATTGATTCATTAGTTATGAAAGAATGTTCAATGTTTTGGTTAAATCCAGGTGATGTCATCACTGTCTAGGAAGGCTACAACAATTTGTGATGTCACAGCAGTAAAAAAAAAAAGAATGTGTATATATATATATATATATATATATATATATATATATATATATATATATATATATATATATAGTGGAAAATAGAGGAATTCCACATAGTGTTTTTCTTCTAATAATGAAAGGTACAATGCCTTCAATTTGTTGGTGATATATGTTGAGGGCAATATCATTCTGCCCACTTTCTGAAGGAGGTTTGCCATGAGCTTTTTTTATCATACTAGAAAAATGAAAATATTATAATTCTTATTAATATATATATTTATCTATATATTCTCAAATTGTACTGGTGTGAGTTCATCTTCTTTTGTATGCCTTCACTAAATTAATGTGCACATTTCGAATTATATATCAACCCTTTATATCATAACTGTGTTGTCTTTGTCGTAACTATTGGTAAGATATAAATTACAGTTTGTAGCAGTTGTGCCAAGAGAGAACATTTTTTTTTTACAAAAATCTTTCTCTTTGTCAAAACCTCCACTCTATTCTCTTTGTGCAATTAGAAACATGGAGAAGTCACATACACCATAATTAACAAAGATAACTTTTAATAGCCTAACTGATTGATTCATCAATTCTCTAATCCGTTCTGATGCACCTGATAATTTTCCAGCGCTGCTAAAAATAGATGTTGTAATCATTCCAAAGTGGACTATTACCCCATTGAGTACCAAGTGAGTTTGATATAACATGCATTTCACAATAGACACCTGCCCGAGTATACTCGGGACTAGTCTTCCATGAGTTAACAGACACATAACTCCCTGATGTTGACACCGCTGGGGGTGCAGTTGTAAATCGCATCTCCGCGAGTATCAAGGAAGCCGACTATCTTTTTAGTGCGAAAGGGGACCACCATTTGTACCTGTCTACCATCTCCAAGATGCTATTTATGGTATCCACAAAAAATTAGCACAGGTGTGGGTATGAATCATGTCCATTGGAGTGAGCTTAATATGTTTGACACTAATTATATACAGACCTGGTGTCAAGAATGCACAAGAGTGACACCAAGCGTAATTTATCCCCGCAAAGGCAGCTCCACCCCCCTCCTGAGAATGACGTTTTCATTGACGGGTCTCTGGCCGCTGTGGGCACTGCTGTGTCTACCACCTTACCCAACTTTTTTTTTTTTTTTTTTGGTCCTCCACGCATGAACTCCATTAAATTAATTAAACTGTGGTTCTCTAACTCCATTAATGTGGTTCTTTTTTTACCACACATTGTTCAATAGTCCATCTGTATTATTTCTATCCCTTTCATTTTATTCATGTTTTTATATTTCCCTCAATTCTTTTGATATTGTCATTTCATTCCTATCATTATATCCTATTCATCTTTAATCTGTCAAAACAAAATATAATAATATTTCTTCACATGTAACTTAGTGTCTCTTTTGCGATTACATCTTTGTTAAATACATAAAGCGTATAATACAAGTCAACTAGGGATGAGGATGGAAGTGGAGGGTCCCACTAAGAAGCAAAGCTTGTACGATATGGGACCCTCAGAAAATACACAAAACATCAATATAAAACACAATAAACGAACCGATGTCAACTGACATCAAAATGATTGGGAAGAGGAAAAAGAGAGAAAAGGAAAGGAAAAAAAAAGAGGAAAAAAAAAGAGAGGAAAAAAGTTACTATCTCCTCAGAGGTAAATATATTATGCTACAACTACAAGTATGTCTAACCCATATAGGCATACAAGCAGAAAATGAAAGGTGTGTGAAAGACAGAGACGGACAGAAAGACAAATATACAAGACATACATTTGTATATTGGCTGGAGTCAGAGAGGGGCAAGAGTTTTCCTTTATAAAAGATCCATTTGCACTAACAAGAGTTATTTGTTTTTTGCACTGTGTTGCAAAAAATCAATTTTATTTTGACCCTGTTCACACACGCCTAAAGAAACCTAATTTGGCTGTAATCCAGCATTTCCAAACTCCAAGCTGCACATCCCCAAACAATGACTGAAGAGGACCAAAGGGACCCTCACCTTCGACACACTGAGCACTACCAATGTCAAACTGAGTATGCATCATGGGAATAATAAGCTCTATTTTTTTTTCATGTGCCATTCACACACATGGAATGAGGCACATTATTGGAAGAGTTTCCTTGAAATGTTGAGATGGATCGATTTTTGCATCATGATCTGCATCATGATAGTTAGTAATTTTTGCATTCACGCATAAAAATTATTATTAGTTTTTTAATCGCAACATGAAAATCAATTATGAAAAACCGCTTATCATTAGGTGTGTGTGTGTGTGTGTGTGTGTGTGTGTGTGTGTGTGTGTGTGTGTGAACAGGTCTAAAAAAGGGCGAGGGGGAGAAGGCAATGGAGGGACATAAATTGCCAAAGACGGTTTTCTCTTGGTCTCGCTGCAGAGCGAGGGTGACGAGATATGCCCCATTCTCATGTAATATTCATTCCTCAGGGTGTGCTGTCTTGGATGCTATGCGTCCATCAGTGGTGGAGAAAGGACAATAAGTGGGGGGGGGGGGGAAGATCTCGGAAATGGTCTCAGAGATGGTCTTGGGAGACGGAGAGTGGCTGTTAAGGGAGGCTGGCAAACCTTTGGTACCTGATAATTGGCCATTTAATAAATCAGAAGGGGAAGGAGAGAGATAGTGAGAGTGAGAGAGAGATATAGAGAAGGGAGAGATAAAGGCAGATAGAGGGGCAAGAGAGATGGATACAGGGAGATATGAATATATTATGTATTCATACATATTGTATATTTATATATATATATATAGAGAGAGAGAGAAAGGGAGAGAGGGAGATATATGTATAAATATATAATGTTATATACATGTATATTTATTTATAGAGAGGGGGAGAGAGGAAGATATATATACATATATTATATAGAGAGAAAAAAAAGAAAGAAAGGGAGAGGGGGACAAAGATAGTCTGATTATCTATGTCTCTCTCAAACTTCTCTCATCTCATATATATGTGAATATATAAGACATGTACACATGTTACATAGAACGATAAAAACATACATACATAGGAATGTTGGCTCTCTTTGCAGGAGCTTATAGTACAGTATAGTATAATATAGGAATATTGCAATGGCTTAGAGTTAAAAATCTGCATACATGTTCCTCATTATGTTCTTTCTTACACGGGACTAGAAATCGATACACTCCAGAATCTTGGCAGGTTTTTTACAACATGCATGGAGATTCGAGAGTCCCATAGGGGCAAAGGGCTAAAAGCAACGCTTGACCAATTTTCTATCTCAATTTTCATCCTATTCAGGTGGTTTTAATCATGATATTTGGGCTTTTAAATGTGTACTGGCATGTAATAGGATGTCTTGGATTCTTTCACTATCTTCGTCTCTTTCTCTATCTCTTTCTCTATCTCTATCTCTTTCTCTCTCTCTCTCTCTTTTCCTCTCTCCCTCTTTCTTTAAACATCCCGCCTGAAAGGAAAATCAACACGGAGATCGTGACTGCTCCTCGACCCGATCCAAATGCGTCAGCCCCCGTCGTCAACAACAAATCCCGCGGGATCAGCCGAATATGAGCGATTGAGACACGTGATACGCGATCTGTTGGTTTGATCTCTGTCTCCGCGTTAACCCTGCCATCGTCGTCGGCAACTGACTCGTGCATAGTGCCTACGGCACTTGAAACTGTTGGTCCTAAGAGACTTAAACTTTCTACATACAGGGACACACTCACAGACAGGAGTACATTCACACACACATTATCATACCAATGCATGCACACACACACACACATACAGACATACAGACGAACACTCACGTCAATGCACAAGCACATGAATATACTACGTCATCAATTAGCCAAGCTATTTCAGTGGTATATCATTAAAAATTCCCTACAAGATTTACAGCTTTGGTCGAGTCCATCAATCACTTTTGATATACAATGTGATGCAACAGTCCCACACATAGACCTTTGTGACGGAGAAGGCCAATAGGATAGTGTGATATCCATTCACTCACGCAGTTGCTTCACGGATATGTGCACAGATCTGTGAAGAAAGAACATATCAGCACACATGTGTGTGTGTTGGGGTATGTGCCAAGTGTCGAAAAAGGACAGAGTTCAGGGTTAGCATCACATAGATGTATGCCTCCATGTGGTACATGTATGTACCTCCCTGATATTTCAGGCAGCATGTATACGCAGAAATTTGGTGTCTACCAAATTTGAAAAGGGCAGTCAAATTGGAGAGGAAGTATGCTGACATTATCTCGGCAGTGATCCGTGACTTTTCGAGGGATGCGGGGGAGACACTCTTTATCATGATATTGATAATCAAACACGTCAAGGCCAAAAGTATGGGAGATGAACAATTTGCATTTGGTTGAGTGATGTACTACATGATGTACTCGGCTGGTACAAAGTATGTTAATCGAGGTAACATTTCATGATTACAATAATGATGATGATAAAGAATAGTTTACTTTAATCAGCTGCTATTATTACTGCTGATTACTCCTGCCAGGGTTTGGCCAATATTCACATATAAATATCATGGAGGATCCAATGATCAAATTTATCTGGGAGATCACTTCTTTCCAGCTCTGATGCTACGTACTTCTACTGCTAGTCCTTGTGCAACTACAATATGACTATTCTTTACACCAACATAACTGTGTCTACTCCTAATGCTACTACTAATTTGCGGGGGCAATGTGGCATAATGGATAAGATTCTTGACTTTCAGTCAGAGAGTTCTGAATTCAAATCCCATTAAGTGTCGTCCTCCTTGGACAAGATATTTTTATCCACACCACGTCCCTTGAGACCCACGTATATAAATGGGTAACTGGCAACACTACGGCGATAATAATGGCAGGGCCCTCTAGTAGAGCAGTGGCAACACTGAAGAGTCTATCCTTGATAAAGAAGGCCATATCATTATCATTATCAATAATGATTTTGATAGAGTCAATGATCATCTTCATCGTAGTAATTATAAGAATCTAACATCCCAACACTGACAATAGCATAATTAATATCCTAAATCACTGGTTTGATGGTACTCATTGATAATATAGGGGGTTGTCATCGTTAGCCACGAGGAAAGGGGAAAATAGCTTAATAAAAGTTGACTCTCATCAGAGTGCTACCAACCCACGCTTGCCAAGGGCTACTAAGCCTCACTGTCTGGCAAGCAGAGTGAATGGATACCTGCTCATTCAAATTACGGGGGCTCTTGCCCCAAAACCTCACTGGGCGAGACATAGAAAAACTCTCTGTTTGCGATGCACTCAAAATATCTGCACGAGTGTTCACCATCCGCGGCATATGAACTGCAACATGAATGTGAGGGATGTCCAAGGACATCATTACTAATTGAATGTTGCTCCTTTGTTGGGTGGGTTTCTTCATTCTTTGCCTTTTTTTTTCTTCTTCTCTTTCTCCCCTACAACATCCGTGACTCACCCCCTCATGTTCAATGAGTCATTCTATAGGAGACATCATCATGCCTTGTTTTTGCACACAGACAGATTCGGGCATTGATTATTTTCGGCATTTTTCGAACGTCCACTTTAACGAGCTATCTCTACGCAGCACCTGGGTCCCCCGTTGCATGCACTCGGATTGGCGTGTATCGACGCACAATTACAACTTCTTTCGCAGCTAATTACGAAGAGCGAGAGCATGGAAGGGGGAAAAAAGCAATGAAAGAAAAATTATTAGTGATTTTAAAGGGCAACTTTGTGTGCTTGTACCGCAGAAAATGGAAAATTAATTTGAATCTCTTTGGTTTGCAATTTATTGTCTCAATGCAGGGGTGCAGGGAACTGTGCTGTGCTTTGCCTTTAGGTCATCATACCAGACAATTGCGACGGTTACCATGGATACAGACGATTGTCATGGACCCATGTACTTGTCCATATCCATGCACATGTGGCAATCGGTTATATATCAAGCTGACATTAAAATTCATACTATTGATTTTTTTTAACATGGAGGATGTAAAATCTCGCTTCTTTGAATAAATACCGTAGCTTGTCCCCCATTTAAGTATGCATTATACAGATTAAATGAATAAATCCTGTATATCTCGGCATTATTGTGGAGGTAAGGGATTACTACAGGATAAGAATGAATAAATCCATCACTTGAACCTACAATGCATCTTCTACTGATCTGAATATGAGAAGTACAATTTGCAGCAAAAACTATAATGCACATTCTGACTACATGCATCTTCATTTCCTTTTTTTTTTGGGGGGGGGAGGTGGGGGTAAATCTTTTATTCATGTGAAATGACTCATGCAGAGCTAGATATGTCTACTACTTTGCTTCTTGACAATATAAGCCATATCTTGTAAAATGCCTCATTTGCATTATTTTTAATAATGGATTGTAAGATACAGAATGTGAGTGGTAAAAAAAAAACACACAACCAAATAAGTAATCTCAATAATCACATGTGGTTCAATATATACGATCATCACAAGCTTAAGTTGTTCCATGCAAGACTCTCAAATTCCCCATAGGTTCTGTACAGGACCAAGCAGGTTCCGGCAGCCGATGGATTAACGTGACTCAGTTCTAATGAAGCTATGACCACACATACTGTGCTCTTCCTTTTTGTTCTTTTTCTTTTTTGTCTGCATATTAGTCACATTGCCACTTTCCTCGACGATGCGAGGGACTGCATTTCAAATTTGTCCTGAACAACAGTTCTCTCATGCGATTGGTCCATCAATCATGTCGCACTGGGCAAACACGATTAGTCAACGGACAACACGCAATGCACCGAATAACCGCTAGAGCTCGTGTATGCTGATCCAGGCAGCAACTTCTCCATTTTTGTCTTATCCTTTAGCAGCCAGACACATTCAGAAGAGAGGGAGAGTCAATTATTAACAAAAAATAAAGACAATAAAATCATAAGAAATAGATGAATGAATGGATGGATGAATTAGATGCATGAAATACTGCAAGAAATAATTCAAGAAGTGAGAATTTATACAGAATCAATGAATATGTATGTCACCATGCAGACACAGACTGGCCATGTGCACATTATACAGCACACAGTTTTTTACTTGAGTCAGTTTTCAAGACAACTGAATTTTAAAAGAAAACCAACAATCTAAATTCATGAATGCACCAAGCTATGTTCTCAAAAATTCAAACCTCAAAAAATATCACACCTTATCGTTATGACTATGGAGTAGGCTGGTGTATGCATCCATCATCATCACTATCTCTTTCTATTTTTATCTCCCCCTCTCCCTCTCTCCCCCTATTCAGACGCAAGCCATTTTATACCAAAACTCGATAACGAATCGACGTATGAAGAATCATCGTATAGCCGGCAGACCGTTCAGACACTAATTTTGACCGTTCTGGGAAACATCGTATAGATGTGCAGTTTCCCTCTGCGCATGCTGTTATAGTCATGAGGGACAGCTGTGGGGTCACCTTTCGTGCGCGCTATCATTAAGCCCCGCCCAGTTATACCATTCTATGATCGCCACACGATCAGACGCACACGGAATGCTGATTCATTATTGAGTTCTAGTTCGAAATGATGATCTGACCGTCGTTTCGTTATACGTCGTTTCGTTAGTCAGCGTTCAGACGTATAAATTCATCGTATAGCTATACCGTTTTGGTATAGCTATACCATTCTAGTATAATTTTTTTGCGTCTGAATGCACTATCTCTCTCTTTCTTTCTTTCTCTCTCTCTTTTCCATCTCTCTCTCCCTCCCTCTCCCCCTCTCTCTCTCTCTCACTCTCTCTATCTATCTATCTTTATCTCTCTCTGTCTTTTGTAAGCCCAGTGGGTAGTTTGGATACATAATTCAGCACAGAAAAAAAGTCATGCAATATGTCCTCATACTGTCAGCATTCATAATCCTACCAATCAAGTACAGTTCTGCTCCATTTTTTTGTTTCGATGTTTTTTTTTTCCTCCTGCCTGAATATTTGCAAATATTCAGTTTTTTCCCTGTACAGCATATTCTACAGAATATTATATCCCCAAATTTGTATATCATGTTTTTTCCTGTAGTGGTCACACAATTAATGATTTTTCATCTGCTATTGGACACTAACTTCTTCATCTGGTGCTCCCATCGTTGGGCCACTAATATCTCTAAATCTGAAAATTTGGTGGCTCAAGAAAGGAGTGTAGTGGCCCAAAATAAACAGAAACATAGCAATCCATTTTGAATCTTTTAGTTCTTGCACTTCTTCAGTCAAAGGCAAAGTTCAACTTTGTTGGTTGGTAAGATCTGGCATGGGTTCAAAAGCCATTGATCTTTTTCCAAGATCTTGCCAAGGAAAAACAACATCATACTAAGAGTGAAGAAAGCTATCTCCTGATAGATGGATAATGTAAGAGAAGACAACAGTAGATAGTAAACATCTCTCCATAAATGGGTTGAGATTGACGACAATGATAATTTGGCCGAAGTCACTGTAAAACAAGATATTTTTGTGGCATGAAATTTGTGCAAATTGGAGCCAATGGCCTCTTTCGCAGCATTGAATTTTTGCAAATTGCCACTGGCATTCAATACATACAGTGTAGGCGAGAACTTTTGCATGCAATTTAATTTTGTGAATCTTGGCTCTCGTGAAATTCACGAAATCAAAATGTGTGCGAACATTTCTGTTTTTTTACAATTTGTAGTAAGAGTACAGTACCTTCACGAAGTGTCCCAGGGTAATGAAAGGATACATCTCAATGGTAGGTGTCCAAAACATGATGTCGGATTGCCGTGTACAGTGTTTTAATCCAGCAAAATATCTGTCACTAGGAGACTTTAGTCCTCAAATGAGTCATCAGCAGAGTAAAGGGAAGAACTTATATTTGAAGGAGAAATACATCTCACTATTTCATCACCGCGTGTTGTTAACTGTACTGACTGTCATTCTGTCCTCTTCTTCTTCTTCTTTTATTCCATAAAAGGGAAAGTTATTTCCACCTCGATGTCCAAATGCGGCAAAAAGAAAAATCCAGTCCATTCCGAGACCAATAATCTGAACACTCAAGACCAGTGATTCAGCATTAGAGCCCTGAAAGAAGGGGCTGTTTGTTACTCAGGCAGGAGGATGGAGGGGGGGGGGGGAGGGGGAGAGGGTAGGCACAACACAGTTATCCAAGCATTGGCCAATATGTGTCTTGGGCATCACCAACAAGGCCCAGTGTCCTGCTGCTACGCCTCCATAATTTGTTTACCTCACACAAGTCTTCCTGATTGAAATTCAGCGATTAAACTCTAACTTTAATACCAATAAATCATCTTCCCTCTTGGGTCTGCCTCTGTATGAATCCTGTCATTCCTATAACATCCATGACATGTCATGCTCTATATTCGTCCCTAAAAGATTTCTGACCATGATCATAGTTCTGTATATCTATATCTCACTCCTTTCTCTCTTCTGCATTATTTATTCCTATGTGAATAATTCAATTCAATTCATTTTATTTTTCATTCCCTTTTCCAACAAAATATAACATCTTTTTTCTAACAAAACATGATATCTATTTTACGTTATGTTTTGTTGGAGAAAAAATAATGAAAAACATAATGTGAAAAATCAAACTGAACAATCAAAATTTGATTGTTAATATGATATTTCATGCAGATGAGCTCTTTCCTTGATATGTTTCTGTTGTCTATACAAAATAGATAAACATATATCCATATCTATACATGCATATCTTTGCATGCTGAAAATTATCAGAAGGCATATGTACTATCAAAACATATCCCTATAGCTTGTTATCTAAGACATGTTTTCCTTTTTTTTCTCTCCCTCTATTCCTCTCCCTTTATTTCGTTGCCTTTCTGTCAGTCAGTGCATGTATTCAGTTCTTTATTTTCCTGCTCTATCAATCTCTCACTCCCTCTCTCTTTTCCTTTATCCATCTATTTCTCTCTTTATATCTATCTCTCCCTCTCTATCTATCTCTCATCCTCTCTCTATATCTCTCTCCCTCTCTCTCTCTACACACATATATATATATATATATATATATATATATTATATATTATCTATATACCTAGGTGTATATATCTCTCTTTTTCTATCTATTTTTCTACCTATCTATCTATCTCTCTGTGATAAATGTCACCATCGCTACTCATCATTCTCCCCACACACAGTTTATCCCCTTCATGCTAGACTGTAAATGTTATTTCGATTCTCAATGACAATTTAGTGATGCCAAGCAAATGAAAGGGTGTAACTTGACACTAGTCTACATTCCCATCCCTGCATTAAAGCTGGCTGCAACAAAGTTTAATACTTCTGCATTCTAGCATGCCCTTGCCACCTGCATTTAGGGTAAAAAGTACCTTTGTCTTGCAAAATGTGTAAAATTACCTCATCGTGGGGTTCATAATAGAATTGCAGTCTCACAATTCATGACATGATACTATTAATGCAAAAATATCCATCTTCAATTTGCATAAACAGCTAGGATTCCTAGACTAGCGTAGTGCATTAGCTCTCTGTAATCCATGGTGGTGATGGCTAGAAAATCATTACAAAATTGAGTTTAACTTCGAACGGGTCATCCGAACTGTCACATTTTTGCTGGTGTGTGGTCATTAACTCTCTCCCTCCATCCTGTCTCATTTGAGTACGGCCACGGGATGAAAAAAAAAAAAGACTTACAAAGATCCATCATCTGGCTTAATGTCATTTATTCTGGCAATGTGTGAGAAACTAGAACGTTGGGGGGGGGGGGTGAGACAGACAATTGAGAATGTTATGGCATCTGATGATGATTGTGCTACCCACAGGGGTATTATTGTCCGCGAACCATGGCTTAATTCAATGATGTAAATTATGCTAATTAGTCAACCTCCACAATGCACTTTTCTCTGCGATGGAGTAGCACGTAGAAACCCTTCTCGGCCCAATGTCTTCTTGGTGACATGGCATTCGCTCCTGTGACTATTGCTCCAGTCTCATTTTCTCCAAGGACTTCAGGGATAGGGTTAGGGTTGGGGCTAGAGTTGTGATACATGTAGGGTTTTAGGTTTTCATTCTAGTTTAATGTGAGGATTAGGATTAGGGTTAGGGTTATGTTATGGAGTAGGTTTTATGATTGGCTCATGCAGATATTTCATGGGAGCAATTGTCGCAGAAGCAAATGTCATGGAACAACTCTTCTGACATGGATTGTGCTATCTTTCTAATACAATTTGTTAAAGGACAAGTTCACCTTCATAGACATGTGGGTTGAGAGAATGCAGCAATATTAGTAGAACACATCAGTGAGAGTTTGAGGAAAATCGGGCAATCCGTTCAAAAGTTATGAATTTTTGAAGTTTCTGCTCGGTCACGGCTGGATGAAAAGACTATGTAAGCTTGTGATGTCACATGAGTACAACGATGTAAAGAAAGAATAAAGAAAATTCAACATAATTCCATTTTTCTTGCATAATAAAAGAACACTTGACTTCTCTCTTTCAGAAGGCAGGGGGAATAATATTACCCTTAACATACGTCAGTAGCAAGTTGAAGAAATGTGCACTTTATTTAAAAAGTAAAGTTTTGTGAAATTTTCTTGTTATTTTCCTTATACAGTTGTACGCATGTGACATCATACACTGTAGTAGTCTTCTCATCCAGCAGTGACTTCGCAAATACTTAAAATATTCATAACTTTTGAATGGATTGCCCGATTTTCCTCAAACTTTCACTGATGTGTTCTACTAATATTGCTGCATTCTCTCAATCCTAATGTATATGAAGGTGAACTTGTCCTTTAATGTTTGTTTGACTTGGTATGCAATGGTAATATATTTTGTATCACATATTTCATTTCATCATTAAAATTTTATTTTCATTTTAATTCAGCCTGATGGAGCATCATAATATGTAACAACTCTGATAACATATATTTGCCAGTAGATGAGAAATGATCGATATTGAAACATCTAATGCTGGATTCTATGATATTGCTTAAAAATGGAGAGGGCTACCTAAAAGATGGGAAATGCACTGAATGGTTTATACATAAAATAAAAGAAAATGCACAAAGACACTGGCTGTTAAATACAGCTGTGTTTAACACAGTTCACAATAAAATACTGATCGCTTTGTTCAATTGGTTCATGAACAGATAGATTTGGAGAGATTGAAGTCGAATCTAGCGCATGATTAGTACGGGTACTTGTGTGTTCCCCCATCCATTAGAGCTGTCTCTTGAGCATATGGGAGAAATGTCATTTGTAAAGATATACATATCTTTACAAATGACTTAAATAATCTATATCAAATATAATAGCTATAAAAAAAACCTCGTATAATATATCATTTACTCATTATTTATCTAGCGATCCACGTCCCACAAGCTTTGCTTTTTTGTGGATCACTATTTTCCATAATCGAATCTGTTTTCCGCACGCCCACGAAGTATATATGTATTGTTCCTCCTAATTATTGTATATATATAAATATATGTTGTTATATAATTTATCTCGGATACTACATGAATCTTTTGCAAATGTATGAACAATATTATTTCATGACATGTATACTTTGTACTATGTTTTGATTTTCGTTGATTGGAAATAAACTATGATTGAATTGAATTGAATTGAATTGAATTGAACTGAAAATATATGACTATTCTTCTCAACACTTGAATAAAATGTTATGATAATTGATTATCCAGTACCTGTTTGATGTCACTATTATGGATCTGAGAACATTATGTTTATCTTTTCACATTATATCCAACAAGCTCTATTATGTCTATCTACATATATAGCCATCCACTCAACCAACTTTCTACTATTCTTATTGTACTTATATCACATCCATCTAGCTACCATTCTACCAATACATACATCTCTTTCTCTCTCTCTCTCTCTCTCTCTCTACTCATCTATACATCTATTTTGTTTCTTTGTTTCCTTGTGCCTTTATTTCTTTCTTAACTATTTTCATACCGTTGATCCTAATATTTGTCAATCTATATAAAGCTATCTGTTCATCTAATTAATAATGTGTTTATTGACATACTGTTTGAAAATACCTCTTAAATCATCTACCTGTAAATTTATTAAAATCTATCTATCCATCTACCAATCAATCTATCCATCTATCTATTCATTTATCTATCCATCCATCTATTCATCTATCTATTCTATTAAAGCAATTATCCCTTACATCATCCTCCCATTGATCTGTCCATGTATCCAGGAATGCACTCATCCCTAGCCCCTTGCCAATGATGGCTGTGACATGTTATGAAAGCCTGAAAGAACATTAGCCTACAGCATAACACACAATACATCTGACTTTACACATTGTTCCTCACACACCATAAATTAGGATTGCTTTTCTACACATACAGACACACAGGCAGATGGCGTTGCACAATTCATAGGCAATGTATTGCCATACACTATAGCTGACTACTCATCCAATATTCACAGCTTGCATGGAGACAAAAAAAAAAGAGTGCACTTGTACAAATCTTTATAGACGTTAACACATTGACGAAATTCAGCAGGAAAAATTTAGCAGCCGGAGTCAGGCACGTGCCGTCCAATCAAATTGCACTGCTGTCACAATGAATTGTGAGAGGGGGCTTAACGGCTTTAGGGGGATAATCCTATTGACAGGATTAAGGGAGGTGCTTATGTACATCACTGCCAATTGGCCAGTACTGTGTCCGAGGCCTTAGCGTCATGTCCACTCTCCTACATCACCATCATGTTGATCTTGCTGACCACTTCAATATCTTCTCTCACGCTGACCACTACCTCGGTGGATGAAATCAAGCACCCTCAAGACCACTGTCTCATAAAATTCCATCGCTCTTTCACAATCATATCAAAATCCCTGCCCCCGGCATTCGATGGGTTAAATGACCGACAGCTCAGGCTACACTACCACAAAGAACGGCTTCCACTTTCCCTTTTCAACGACATACGGCAGAAGGTATCCATTTTCAGAAGTGGAGCCCGGCTTTTAATGCAATCTTTCCACACCAAAAAAGAGCAAGGGGGGGGGGGGGGGGGGTTAGTGGCGGTGTAGGACCGGTCCTGGAGGAATCCTCCTCCTCCCCTTCTGATTCATATTGGTTCTTGCTGAGCATTAAAGGGATGGTCTAGTTTTGGTTGAGATGGAGATTCAGATTCCAACTTTTTGTAAGATAAAGTAGAAACCGCTGTATGATATATCAAGGAGCATACAATTCTAAGAGTTATTCAAAGTTCATTCGATGAAAATTGGTTTTGAAATGGCTGAGCATTTTTGTGTGGTCCCCTGATTTCCCAATTCTGCTGAAGGTGGATCTTGGTATTTAAAGGTTCATTCACATACAAGTTATCTGTTTTATAGATCACATTGTGCAAAGCACCTTAAATGTCTCAACTGCTCAAGTAAAATATCTGTCAGAGAGCTCGAACATTGCGATATATGATGCCGCAACAATTCTCATTAAGAATGGGTCTTCTCAAGAGAATGAGCGAATGTGTTTTAGAAGATAGACTGCTACCTTTAAGCTCACCAGAGTTGGGGGGGGGGGGGCAAGTACCAGTAATGACAAACTAGAGACATAAGAGATGAACTAGACACAGCTGAGAGGAGAGACAAGGGATGAGGGTATGTGTCGTCGCCGCAAAAAATCTCGATGAGTCTGAAAAGCCGTCAAGGTCAAATTGATTCTCTGAAATGGACCATTTCACCGGCAACACTCCTATCAATTTTTATGACGGAGTTTGCGGCATAGCCACCCCTCCCCCTCCCCCTCCCTCTCCCCCTCCCCGTTTCCAGCCCAATACCACCCCCATCAGCAACCCGCATTTCATCACTGGCCCGCTACACAGATACGTACGGATAGATGTGATTTGTCCATTAGATTTTGCAATTTAGACCAGCGGACAATCACACACATGCACACAAAAGTATACTGCAGCACCACTCACTCTGCAGTACTCACACACTGGCCGCTGATAATTTTAATTTTGTTTCACTTAACACTCAAACAGATATATTCAAGCCAATACTGCTTTGAAACCCTTTGATCATTATACCTGGGATGAATGTGTGAAAGAGAATAATGACTTGGTTTTTTACAAGCTCTATTGAGCCATTAAAAAAATAATAAAAAAAGAAAAGAGAATTACCGATAATGCATAACGTGATTCCAATTATAATGCTAAAATGCACTGTGATATATATATTCAGGTGTATGCTGAAATTGTGTGATTGAAACAAAATGGGGTGATGTACTATAAAGCTGTCCTCCAGTATACGAGGTATCAAAAATATAGTGCACGACAATACACTGTGATATTCTACGGTGTGTATCACAATTCAATATGATGTTTGAACTAGTGCATGGACATACCCTGGGGTATTCCAGTTATCACACTAAAACACACTGTACAGTCTAAATACACTGTGATATTCAGGCGTATGCTGAAACTCTGAGGTGATGAAATATTATAACAATACTATAATGTTCATGATGCACTGAACAACACTGATGTACATAAAAATTGGTGTACAACAAAAAAAGCACTGCGACACATCCACAATACAATATGAACTGAGATGTTTGAACAAGTGCATGGACCTACACTGGAGTACTTCAATTATCATACTAAAACACAATGTATATAGTCTAAATACACTGTGATTATTCAAGTTTACGTTGAAACTTTGTGACTAGAAACAAGATGGAGTGATAAAATTCACCATGATGTTCATGGCATGTTGAAAATTCACTGCGACATGATAATCAGCAGTGTGTACAATTCAACATGATGGTGAGCTAGTGCACAGAGAACTTGTATGGTAATTTTTTTTTTTTTTTCACAATCTGGTTTTTATAAACATCAGCAATCTGCTCGTAGCAACATAGGATAAATTTCACTAGGAAAATGTTTGACACTCCGAGTCATTCAAAAAAGTTATTTCTTTCCTGTTTTCTTTTGTTTTGCTCAGGTGAAAGAAGAACTTGCTTTGTACACTACCAGCAAAGAGCATTTACACACCATTTGCATTCTTCCTGGGCCGCGATTTTCTTCAGGATAAGCAAGTGGTATTCATGTTTCCTTGCTCTAAATACCTAGGTGGTGGTGGTTGTGGTGGTGGTGGTGGTGGTGGTGGTGGGGGGGGGGGGGGGGGTGACAAGAAGTCATTCTCTTGGTTAGGTGACACTGAATGCAGACTAACTGCACTCATTACATCATCTGCACACAATTAACCCTATTCTCCCAATAAAATGAATAAATACATAAACTATTAAGATAAATTAAGAAATAAATAATATAAATTTTGGTGTCTATTACTGTATGAGGCTACAGTCCTTTGTGTTTTTATGCATCTTCATGTTGTGTGCTGCATGTTGCAATAACAATGCAGTTGCAGTTATATAATACCACGGCTATAACGCACTGTAACAAAAGACTAGCTCGCGACTACAACATTTAGTACAGAGATTGCACAAATAGTGTGTTTTTGCACTCGAGGGCAAGATACCCATGATAAAAACACACAGATGTACAGAAACCTAGCACATCCACACAAACATACACACGCACACACGCACACACACCTACACACACAAGACGAGGTATATGAAACTTGAAGGAATGACCGTTGTTACTTACGGGTCAGTCTGACGGGTTGAAGAAGTCCGCGGGGATGGATTAATGTTGCATGTAAATGAGAAGCGTATCGAATATATTTGAAGCCTTGCTGTCACAACCGAAAACAATAGCAGTAGAACCGTCCTCAAGAATCAAGTCCTAAACTAGATCACATACACCCACGCTGATTACAGTCTCCAGTTTCTAGTGGTCATAGTTTATGAGCCATAATCACTAGAAGCAGAATGCAAACTGTTTTTCTGATCTCTTTCTCTCTCTCTCTCTGCAGTTCTTCTATATACCATGCAAATGGCCCTGCCAGAGATATTATGTAATAAATCTATACCCCTAACAACGTCAGCCTGTCCATCTCCCCTTCGTTCTACTCTTCATCTCTTCTCCTCTCTTTCTCACCCTTTCTTTGTTTTTCTCTTCTTCTTTCTCTCTCTCTCTTCCTCCTCTTCCAACATTCATTCGAAAAAGCATATACCTGTCTCTCTTTTCCCCTCGTTCTCTCGCTCCTAAATCACAACTTTTGTTCTTGCTGCTTTAACAACACTCATTCCACCACAGCAGCGCAATCATAAGAGGTTCATTAATACTCCCGACAACACTTAATTATGTAAAGGTAGCTTGTAAAGCACCAACAAACAAAACAAAACGTGAAACAAAACAACAACCACTGACAAACAAAAAAAAAAAAAATCACCATCTGGTCTTAAAAAGTTTTTTTTTCATTGCTGACCATTCCATGCTGCCCACTGATGGACACTAATCAATAAATCCATCAGGCTAGTTAGCCAGAGCTGGAATAATGTCTGGGCCACTGTATTGATTGCATTGATTTTAATAGTTTATGCGCGTGCCTGTGTGTATGGGTGTGAGGTGTGTCTGTATGTATGTGTGTGTGTGTGTATGTGTGTATTAAAGAAGCTTTATCCAATGACAGCTTGTGTTTTTGGCAGAAAGTACTTTGTTATGCTGTGACAAAGGAAATTATCTCTGACTAAGATGACGAATATTAAAGATTATGATAACGATCACAATGATGATAATGACAATGACAAAAGTTATGACTATGACAGTGACCCCATCCCTTAATGATATCAATCATTATATCATCATCAACACAATACCTTTAATAAGCATGATAATAATAACAAAAAAGAAATGATGTGTGATCTTCAAGCTACCCACTGTATAGCAGCATCAATGTATACCACCACATACAATGCTAACCCTGTCATCACTGTTACCCTAGTAATGACTGGAAGCCATGTTATGGCATATCATAGTGATTTTACTTTCACAAATTTGGCGAGTCCACTAATGTTCGCTGAATTTTTCAACAGGCCAAAATAATCTAGCGGTAACGAAAATGCCCACATACGTATGCATCTGCACTCTCAGATGGAAATCACAAATTTGTCTCTCCAAAAGGGTGGTGTTTGTTTCAAGTGCTGTAACTGTGGTTATCAATAGCGAATTCAACCACTCATTACTTAAAGTTGTGGGGTGTAATAAAGTATTATGCTTGCAAAATGTAATGGCACATATGCACAGAAAAGTGGGCATAATCTTGGCCCAGAATGAATGCAATGGGCAGAAGTCAAATTCAGATGCTTTTGTACACAACTGTAGTAGAGTGGCAGTGGTGGATCCAGGACTTCTGTAAAGGGGAGGCGCCTTTACAAAACTAAAGGGGGGCACATGCCCCCCCCCCCACATATTTTTTTTAAATTTCTTTTGTTTTAACAAAAAATAAAGAGGGGGTGCGTGCCTGGTGCGCCCTCCTCTGGATCCACCACTGAGTGGAGAGCCATGTAAATCACTTAACACACCAAGGTGTTGGCATCATGATAAACACATTGTAAGTTGGAGTGGAATACATGTAGACAAATCATTCAAAATGCTTGAAGAATCTTCAGCAACTACCTGAAAATTGAATGTAAGCATAGCATTGTGTCATATCCAAGACTCAAAGAGGAATCCAAGCATACTTCCCGCCTGGTTTTGTGGAATTATGCTAAGAAAAAAACACACAGAAGTCAATACTTGTAAGCAAACTGGCTTTATGATGAAAGACTAGTATGTTCATTTCATACCTTTCTGTTACAGTTTTGCCTGTATGCAAGTATGGGAGGATTTCGCATTGAAAACATAACACCATTTCAAACCCTTTGAAAACCATACAATTTTGTGACATAATGTATAATCATATAGGCCTATTACGTTGCCTTCGAAGATGTCAGTACCAGCATGCAGTGGATGTGTCATTTCGGGGCTGTGCAAAATACATCAGTGTAGAGAAAAAAACTGATCAAGATATGATTACCAATTATAATTTTTCTTCTGATTCTCTTCCATTTTCCTCTTCCAAATGACATTTTACAATTTGTTCTCTCTCTTTCAAAATACAAGACAAATATCGTGGCCTTCATAACACATTAGCCTTGATGCTCCTAACCCTTGTTCACATCAAAAGACGACTATGCTTTTTTTCCCCCACATTTCCAGCAAACCACTAATGCCCCTAATATGCTGTCAACTAATATCGGTATGCTAACCGAATTTGCGGTGCACTTTTCCGCGACTCTTCCGCAGCGCAACCTGGGGAGGAAGCCACCGCATCTCGGAGCTCGGCGAGCGATCCGTGGCGACTATTAGCACCGAGGACCTTGGTAGAGGAGCCTCACTAACGGCGACAGTTTTTTACATCATAAATGAAGCGACACATTGATATACCAGATGCAGCACATGCCCCATTCACACTGATAATATAAGACAACATATATCACCAAACATCCCGGGCCCCATTGCATAAAACTACTGGTACATGGCAAGCTTAACTTTATGTTTAACGGTAACTCTGCAAGCATTGGTGTAACCCTTGGTTTTTCTTGGCTTTGATTGGCTATGGAATAGTATTGTTATGGTAGTTACCACTGATTGCAGAGCTACCATTACTTGTAAAGTTGTCAGAGTTTTACACAAGAAGACCCTGATTAGAAAGGGATCAAAATGCACACATCGGCCATCTTCATGGAGCATATACACAGCATAGTAAATATCCTACTTGTTCAAAGTTAATGATATGATAATGGTGTCTACACTACCACATTTTGACCTCACTTAGAGAGCTAAAAAAAAGTGTGTGATACTGACACTGGAAAAGAAAAACTGAAAAAACAAAAATATTTCCTAAAAGTACACAGTTCAAGGAGTGGTAATCGGTCAGGCAACCAGTCAAAATACCCTAGGGTCTCAAGCTGACAATTTGCCACAAACCAGTTGTCATGGCAGTTGGCATCTGCAATCACTGAAAAAAAAATGCAGATGGTAAAAATTCTTTGTATACAAGGAATTTCACAAAGTATTCCCGAACTATATCCAAGATATGGGGGGGGGGGGAAGAGACTCAAACAAATGAAAAATAAGAGCATGGTAAATACTGAGTTAGGCATAATCAATTCAAATCTATTCAAAGTTATTCAGATCAAATCTGTCTTGGTATCCATGACAACCTGAGAGGAGGTCACTGTATCCTTTGCTGTACCTTCCCTTCCAATCTTGTCCTCCTAAATATATTCAAGTGGTACACTTGTAGATCCTCTACTACAGAACCTTTCTCTTTGAAGTATCTATTATGCAGACTTGCACTCACATACATCTGTAATTTGAGTAGTTACCAAAGAATATAGATACCTGGTATATTGTGTACAGCTGTACCTCTTTGGTTTGAAAAAAAAAATGATATCTGCAAGGCCTTGTGCAATATCACAACGTGTTAACATCATACAGGCTAGTCATATCAACAGTGATCTGAATAAATATGAACGCATTCATGATAGTGGACCATTGATTTATGTTTTCCCCCTATATGGGCAGAACATTTTGAGCATGTTCCCCTATGGGTTAAATTTTACCACATAGCCACTCTATTGGGGCACTCTATGGAAGACAGTGTCTGAAATGTAGATACAACCTTTCGAGCATGCTCAGTATTTTAACAAAACAGCACAGTGTAGGAGTAGCTCAGTGAAGAAAGCACATATGAACATTTTACCAACCACTGTCTCAAATACATGTAGTTCACATCCAATACTATCGACCACACGCTGGCATGTGAGTAAATTCTGAGCCATGTGAAGTTTGTAAATAAAGCCTGAGTTTTACATTATATTCAATGATTAGCAACTCCTCTCAGAATAAACCCATACTGAAGTCAACATCATTACCATGGCGATGAGCTCCACATCTTCATCTCAGACAAGACTGGGGGAGATGGCTATATCCAAAATCCTACGGAGCTACCAAAAGTGATTACATCTAGATAACAATTGAACCAAATTAAAAAAAGACAAAAAAAGCAGTCAAATTCAATTCAATAGCCAAACATGAGTCATGCATAACTTTATCCCAACGTTGTTTCTCTTTTATCCGATGATGATATTAGAGGGTGACAAATTCACATTACAAAATAAAAAATCTTCCATCCCATTTCCAGCAGCCGCTCATCCACTGAAAAAAAAAAGAGTAAAAGAATATCATAGATATAAATGAATGATAGATAAATGCTCACCTCGCTAGACCGAAACGAGTGTTACCAGACATCTAATTGAATTTACTCTCTCCCAGTAGTACTAATCGAATAGCATGTTGGTAATAATTTGATTAGATGCTGTACGGCTATACTGCCACAGTTAACATTCATTGCTCAATACCCATGCAGGGGTGAAATATGATGAGACTTTAAAATAACAACAACAACAGTCATGGCAAATCCATCATCTCCAATCTAACAGACCCACTCTACTAGTAATTTCACAACTTAAACTCATATACTGTTGAGCTCTAGCCATTCAAACTAAAGGGATAAATCTCTAATTAGTCGGTTTTACCCATATCTTAATAGCAACGGATCTTCTTTTTTTTTCTCAAGAACCTTGTAAGATTACGATTACAGGCTCTTCATTTTGCCTGCCCCTTCTGCACTTTACATTCCAATAGTACAGCCCTTGCAAGTATCCGCTATTGCTATGTTTGGCAAGCCATCATGATGAGTTGCAACAATATTAAAACATAAAAACACAAACTACAAAGAAACCATCTCCAACCTAAAAGACACAATCCATATATTATAGGACAACTTAAAGGTTGATAAGCCAAAACCATAAAACTCAAAGCATTAAATCTCCAATCACGACCAGTTAACCCAGGTTTTCAAATCTAGGTTTACTTTTCTTCAGAACCTTTGGTAACTATAAGACTTCTTTTAACCAAGCCTACTAAATCATACATACATTTAACAGCACTTACTTACAGGCATAATTTACCATTTGCAGATGAAACAAAAACCCAGCATTAGTGCTTTAAAATAGTTCTAAAATATGAGTTATGATTTATATGAGTTTAATGCATATTATGAGCATTTGCTTACTGCCATAATGGGCAAGCATTCCTTTGTTACACTTAACCTTCTATGTCAGTGACAATCTATGTGATTACAAAATCATTTACAGATAAAAAGTCTTGCATTAAGTTGCAACTGGTGATCTGGAAGATTTTAGAGTTCATTTCACAACACATTTTGGGGGATTTAAGCTTTCTTATGGAGTACATTGACTGCCTTTCACAATGATTTTGAATACATTTTGATTATTTTTGTACATCAAATAAACGACAAAATTTTATCGTATAGGAATATTGTAACTTACTTATGTTTCTTGTTTTTGTGAACAAATAAACTATTCAAATCAAATCAAATCAAACTTGATTTTGATCACAGCAAGTTATACACGGGAGCATCACAATGGCCCTCTTCTGACAAAACGTAGTTGGCATAATGTGTAGGCTTGGGAGGATGTTGTGTAACTCATCGATCACACAGAGCGAAATCAATCATCTATTTCACGACCTACGCACAACCTCGACTTAACTTCGGCGATCTTGACTCGGCGAAAGATGGAAAAACATTGTGGCTGGAATAATAATCATATCCCATGACTGCTGACATTGACATACACTTGCTCTGACTATGTGCTCTCTACATTGCAGTGCAAGGGAAAAACAATGTTCTTTAAAGATACATTCCGTGAGCATATTACAGTGTATGTCGAGAGGTGGCAGTGATGTGCAGTGATCAAATTACCTTGTGAAGTTATGAATTTATAAATTTACAGAGCAGTTTGAGAATCTGTTAGACTTATAAGCCAGTCAATTTGACCAAACATGACAGCACAATGTATGTCATAAGAAATTCTACATTCATTCATTGAAGTCACGTACATGAAATATCTGCACAGTTTTAAAGGAAATTCACTGATCAAAATGTAGAAAAATATGAGCATTAGCCACATCAAGTAAGCTGAATATTGTCTTATTAGAACCAAGGCTTATTCTTCATTCTAAATGGATTCAACTATTTTTGACATTTCCCTGTTTCTGTGTGCCACAAATAACCAACAAAGATCCCTGAAAAACAATCAAACCATATTCCTAAACCATTACGTTGATTTTCAACCACTTTATCAAAGGCTGTCACAACGCTCATAAAGTGTCTCTACGTATATTTCACACATACATACACACACACACACACACACACACACACACACACACACACACACAAATATGCCCCTCATGTGTCTATATCATTTTCATTTGGTGCATCTACAGATTTTTTGTACAAAAAAAAAAAGTTATGAGATTGTATTTCACAACATCATACAGGGCAAAACCTTGCATAAAATTTAGCTACTTTCTCTAAAAAAATATCTAGATTTTCATTATCAAATCTATAGAGACAGCTTTCAAGCCTCTTCAGGATATAACTGAATATATTCATATTACCTGAAGAATTTATCATGAGACATTTTGACCATAATCTATCTACTGGTTCTTTTGGATATTTGCCATGACTACAGGTTGGCATGGGACTATTTAGTGCTGTGATAGGTTAATTCATTAAAATTCAAGGTAAATTGTAATAGCCACATTTTCCCATCACGATTGTATAACAACTAATATCATTGGTTAACAACAATGTAATTCATACTATAGACATTGTATTGTTCACGAAATATTACACAGTGATGTTTTTCCTTCGGGGAAAAAAAAATCCTTTCAAACAAACACAAAAAAAAATTCAAATCCTGTTTTATGTGAATAATAAACACCCCTTCTTAATGTGCAACTTGCATACACACATAAACAAGGTCTTAATATGTGAGTATACATTTGTATGTCAAGACTGGCAATGTTTACATCTGCTAGTTGATTATCAACATTGGGGGGGGGGGGGGAAGAAGGGGCTCCACAGCATAAAATCGCAATCAGGGAGATACTTCCATGTTGCATTTACCTCAATAGGCAAATATAATTCTCCAAATCAGGAAGGCTTTTTTATTCTTTTGTCTGGAATGATGAGATATAATTGATTTCTTTTTTCCTATCAGCTTCTTGTAGACCATGGCAGATGAGGCAACTCTGATATTAAGCTCCTAGTGAGTGGAAAATATTCTCATTAAGGGTGATGGATTGGTAAGGTTTGGTTCTATGACAACAAGAAAATGCTGGTATCTAAAGCTCATAAATTGCTCACACATGAAACATTATTCTTCATCACCATGCTGTACAATCGTAATATTAGGATGAGTGATACACTTTGTGGATGTTATAATACATTTAATTCTGCTGTAGCAAGCATTCATGGAAGGGAAAAAAAAAATAAAAAGGAAAAAAAGAGCAACTTCTCTGGGCAGGTAGCCACTGTATACACTAACAGGTTATTTACAAATTCTTGTCAAGTTGCATATCAGTAAATGAAATTTAAAAAAAAACACACTTGGTTTAAAGGCACATCTGTGTTGTCAAGCGATCATATCAAATTACAAAATATATCGAAGAAAGAACTGAATTAAAAACAGGTTATGTCTTTGCTTTTGTTTTTTCTTATGGTGCATTTTGAATTCATGACCTTAAAAAGCACTGGAATGTGAAAACTCAGTATACTGGTAGATGGGGAATAAAACTTATAGTTAGTGGCCATTCTACATAATCTTAACATATATTTCTCGTGGGGGGGAAGGATTAAAAGCAGATAGCACCTGGTCACTGCAGGCAAGTAGCCACTGTGATAATATGTTTTAGACTATATATCAAATATCCATGCTATTCATGTGCATAATATGCACCTGACACACACACATGACTACATACAGATGCAAACACACACAAACACATACCCAAACACATGCTAAAAAAGACCATTGGGAACATGCATTATCGAGATGCTCCCGTGCTAGACCTCTGCGGAAGGCATTAGTCTTGCATCATTGGACTAGACTTGTTTGCGGGGGAAATCTACTTGTCACCTTTGTTTTAAAGGGGATGGCTAGTAACCGATCAGTGGGAATCAGTGGGAATGCTGGAGGATGATTGTTCCAATCCTTGTGGGATTCATTTAAGAGTACATTATATATGTTGTGTGAAAATGATTTGCTTCAGAACGGTCTCATATTCAAGTAATGTGCAGATTAACGCTCCATCACTGACCAGGGATGCTGACCTGGAAGCATTAAACTGCACATTACTTGAATATGAGACCGTTCTGAAGCAAATCATTTTCACACAACAATAGATACAATGAACGCTTGAATGAATCCCATAAGGATTGGAACAATCATCTCCCAGCATTTCCACTGATTCCCACTGATCAGTTACTAGCCTTCCCCTTTAAAGGGAGCAGCGCAGACATAAATAAAAAACCTTTTCTAGTGCTAGAGTCAACAGTGCGATACACATCATAACTTGCATTTCATTTTTTAATCCTTTTTTTTTTCATTTTCCTGTGTGCGAGGACAATATGCTATTAAAAAGGTCGCTGTAATTGTTTCCTCTGTTTTGCTGATGAATCAAAACATATGTAAGCCTCCTTTTACAATCCTTCACCCCCTCCCTATAAATGCTCATAGATTTCAATAAGTAAATAATATGCATTTGATAATAATAGGTATGAAAACAAAAATAATTGTACTATTATTGTAACTAGTAGGCCTACTGTTACATTACTACTATTACGACTGCTGATAACAATAATAATGATAATACGTAATTTCTAATCATGATAATTTGATAATAAAATTGAATCAGCGACAGCAAAATATGTGTCATTTGTTGTTAGATGACTATTTAAATTTTAAGAGCAAATTTTCGCAGTGAGGAAATGTTCACGCATTTTGCGCAACAAGAAACTGGTGTGAAAATAAAACCGTGTAATCTTTTTTGCTTGTAAAAGTAACACTACTAATATGTTTTGATTCTGCAGAACTAAAAGCATATGAATTTCATTCTACCCAGCCGAGCACAAGAAATTACTCACATGAAAATTTTTGTTTTAACCCATTGAGGACGAGTCCCGAGTAAATTCGAGCAGGTGTCTATGGGAAATGCATGTTGTAGCAAAATCAGTCCGTCCTCAACGGGTTAACAGTAGGCCTATAGTATCTTTCTTACAGCTTTGACCATATTTACCCTGGGGGAATTCCCCAGGGGGATTTCCCACCTACAGATTTTCACCAAAAATTCAGTGATGATTTTTTCCCGTAGTTAGCTCATGAGTACATTGGTACATACTGTATGACCTTTCTTTTTTTCTCAGTTGGGTATGCATTTCACTCATTTTCACAGCAGCATAATGAACAAGTTGATGTAACAATCTTTGAATCTTTGCAATCACGTTCAAACAAAGAATAAATGGGTGAAGACCATGTGACTAGAATGACCAGGTGACTAGGGCTGCGTTTATCATCTTTCCCCTGTTTGAAACAGCTTTCAAAAGCTGTTTCCAAAGCCCTTTAGAAATGGCTTCCAAAATAGTTGCGTTTATCAATTCACCGCGAACACGAAAACTGGCCTTGTCACTGCACAGCTGCATTGCGCATTTTGATGCATGGTTCGTAATCGCTGTATAAAGCCTTTTCAAAACAGCTTTGCGTTTATCGCGCTTCAAAGGGCTTCTAGAAACAGGTTTCTGGAAACCTGTTTCTGAAACCTGTTTCAGAAAGCACAAATTTGCGGTTTTCAAAAAGGCTTTCCGAACTCCATAATCAAAACAGCTTTGCGTTTATCATCTCGTAAAAATTCCCTGAAAGCCGTCTGGAAAACCTGTTTCTGTCGAGGAAAAGAGTTGATAAACACACCCTAGAATGGTCCATCACTGGGAGGGGGGAGGGGGGATTATTTTGCATTGAAGGTTGCATTGCATTGAAGGTATTAACATTTTTTTTTTCTTACTGTATTAACAGCATTGAATGTATTGCATTGAATGTATTCACATTTTTTTTTTAAATCATGATTGTCTAATACCAGGCTTGCTGTCAAGTGGCTGTGCCGGCGAGCACCATTTATATTACAGTACAACATGAATATCTTAAAAACCAACATGCCTGTTGGCGCATGCCTGTTGGCTCACACAACCTTTTTCTGCTCATGCACAAAGTGGGATTGCGAAGTGGCTTACAACAGAAATCAGTTGAAGTTTTCTGATATTCTCACGGCCATTGTACTTGATGCTGTATGTCAGGGGATGTGTGTGTGCTACCTGGCCTTGGAGGTGTATTGAAGCATTGCCAGTTCATTAACCACCTTAACACTGTTCCTACTATCTGCAGTCAGTTTGCATACAATGGCAATGGCATTTTTGGGGGTAGCGGGTATGGGAGAGTTAACGCTGGCATCTCATTAGCGCTAAAAGGTCACAGATACCCAATGGTATACAAGGCATGTATTTCATACTCAAACATTGATGCCACCCAGTAAAGATGGTTTGACACAGTACGGCTGGCCTTGTGTTATCCGCCATCACATTCTCGTACAAACGGTACATTAAGCTGCAACTACAGCGCAATCAATTTGGCCTCTGTGGAAAGGGACATGTATAAATTAGGGGAGCCAGGAGCGAATGATTGCGGCTGGGAAAAGAGCGAACGAGGGGGGCAGGAGTAGGGCTTGATTACTTTGGAACGCATCTAAAGAAAAATATCTCACAGAGTAAGTGTCACTTTAATATTGAAGATGGAAGACAGGTTTATGAAAACATTGTAAAGTCTTCAGTAAGTTTCAGAAGAAAAAAAAATGAAAAAGATATGTTGTGAGAAGTAGTTTATTGAGAAGTTTACTAGCCTTGAATGATGATCATGAAAATTCTCACCAATTCTTGTTCATATGGACTAGTCAGACAATAAAAACAAAAACAGGGTTAAAAGTAGGGATAGCCTAATTCTGAAGGAAATATCCCCTAAAAAAACAAAAACAAACAACAGCAAATACACATATGGGTGTGAGAAACTCATGTTGAATATAATAATCTGCAGTTTCCATTCTTTGATTGTTCTGTCCAACAAAAGTATCAGTCCTGGGTTGAATTGATGATTATAGTACAGTGAAGTACATTGTGATGCTGACTTGCTTTAATCACAGACATGGAGAATTGATTTGGCAGCCTAACCCTGGACTTCTTCCATAATGGAATGAGACTGAGGAGAATTATAATTGACAGGGAAAATAAAACAAGAGCCTTGATCCAAGGCTAAGCAACACCAAGTTCAACTTCATTCAAAGTGTCTGCAGGCTCACTGCTCACTTCAAGTGTCGTTGACCCACCCATGACCCTGAAAAGAAGAACAGCTGATTTCAGCTTTTCTCCCGCTGACCAACCAGAAAAAAAAACAGACACAGACTTGACAATGTTCGTCAACATAAAAACGGTAAATTATTTTCCCATCTGCAGGTCGAAGGTCGGTCACACACCCTTTTCCGGCTCTGGAATCCTTTCCTCAGATCAGATCATCGGCACAAAAATTTCCAAAGCCAGGTACTTCCCCCCAACATCCTCTTCCTCAGTTAAAGACTTTAAAAAAATGGCTATATGGGCACATTTTATCTCTATTGTGGTGCTGGTGTTATTTTATTACCATTCTGAGATATCACCATCTCTACTGATTCTTTTTAAAATCTACACTTTTACTTAATTTCTTCTTCTTCTAACCGTTCTTATCCCATCAAGTCCGGGGAGAATCTTGCTTGCCATTTTGAAATTGGTTCCTCTAATTGAATGCACATTTGTATTCAATATTGGAGGAATATTAGAAAGAACTAGTTAAATTTATTAAGTCTGGAAAAACTTAAAAAAAATAATAAACAAAAATGTCAATTTGAGGTGGAACTATATTCTTTTAAAGTTTTGTTGTCAATTTGAGTAACAGTCATAAATCTAGCTAAAAAAAAAGGTTATAAATGTAATTTCTGCAAAGGAATGAAACAACAATATGAACAATATTAAAAAATGAATGAATAATCTAGAGTTTACTCTCCCATACACATGCTTCTGTACTCTGATTGCAATCTTCTTCATACTTCATATGGAATAATGACACGAGTATCTTCCTATTCTCAATTGATGTAAATCCCATTCTATTCCAAACTTTACGCCTCCTCCTTTTTTCCATCTTCCTCAGTTATGTTCATTTAAAAATAAGATAAAAGAAAAGCTTTCTGTCCATATATTTCTTCATTATTTTCTCTACATCCACTTCTCGCTTACTTGTCTCATATTATTTCTCAATTTTTATTCTTTTTAATGTCAACATATTGTAAATGCTCTTTTTTCAATCTAGCATGTAATGCAATTGCTTGGCTATCAATGTTTCTTGATTTGATTTAAGAAAATCAAGTCTTCTTCCTCTCTCATGGACGATGTGTATGAACAAAATATTAATCAAATATCTTGGGAAGAGTCATCCATTTGAAAGAAATGTCTGGTTGCCACGGGAACCAAAAGCACTGATCTCATGACTGTATACTGAGACCTACCTATTAAGCATGCTTGAATGTAATAAACCATGATACGTTTTGATTTTGTGGCATATTTTATGTGATATGCATATTTGGTTCTGTGTTGCCAATTGTGTCTCATGTATGCTCTTTATCTTTACATTTTTGCATGTGTGCTTACATATATATATATATATATATATATATATATATATATATCACATCTTTGTATGGTATGGCTAAAGAGATATTGTACTTGCCTAAATAAGTTTATATGCCTGTGTATGAAATCTCTCGACAAAGACCAAGCCGAACAAACGCTGCAAAAAATAAATAATTAGATAGGGCAATATTGCGGTGGCCCTATCTACTTCTTCCACCTATACCCTGTACATGATGCTGCCACCTAAGTTGTAGAAATCACCAAACAGACGGCCATTCTATACAATATGTACACACACCACTGTCTGTGCATACATTATGTATATTATAAATGAAGAGTTTGAATGTAAATCATACATGAGTCGTATAGAGATAATAGCCAATTTCACAGTTTAAATGTCAAATTAATAAAATGTCAAAGAAAAATACTTTCAGTGGTACTGCACTCATTATAAAACAAAAATGTTTTTAAAGACATCATTAGATCTATCATATATCTTAATATTTGTTTGTTCTACAAATCTCAAATATATCTCAAATTGATAAAAAAAGTACATACAGTATCTGGTTTTGCATTTAAACTCTTCATTTAAATACAGTCAGAATATATGATCATTACTTTTATAGTACTGTATTTGTACAGTTAGAATACTGTGCTGTGGCAGAATTTTAGTTACAGGGTAGATATAATGACAGAAATGATAATATGTGAATCTTCATAGAGAAGAATCAGAGAGGTATCAGTGTACAGAGATGTAAACTGGGTAAAAAGATACATCATATCCAGACTATTATGTGTATTGCAGTTGGCACTTGACCTTAACAAAAGTTGCAACATGCAGTACTGGTTGCTATGGGAAACAAGAGCACTTATTGTGACATCCATTCTTTTATATTCACCCTATATAGATGATGTTGGGTGGGGAACCCCCTCTAAGAAGTTATTGGTGATCAAAAGATACGTGTTGGAAGTGGGGTGTTCCACGTTGGGGTACTATTTATCAGTTAGACTAGGTATGTTGGATTGTTACTTCAGAGAAAACAACATAGTATCTGAAATCTTACTCTGTTGATCATAACATCACTGCAACAGTAATATCTTTTCCGTGTATATGCTTTGAAAATTGGTCTGAACAGAGACTCCAACTCTCCCGTTTTCGACGGGAGATCTCCCGCCGAAAACCCATTTTTGCAAAATCTCCCGTTCTCCCGTTTGAGATTTAATTTCTCCCGCCCTGGCTCAATGTCTCCCGTTGGGAAGGATTTCTTACTTATCGCTATTGTATGTTGCAAAAATAAGCCTTAGATAGCACCAGAGAGCAGCTATAACACTAGGAACTTCGCGCTTCGCACACATAAACTTGGAGTCTCCCGTTTGCTAGGGGTTTCAGGCGGGAGAATCTCCAGATCAGAAGGTGCTTCGGGTTGGAGTCTCTGTCTGAATGATATTCATGGAGAGAGAGGACATGCCTCTCGCGATTACAGGCATGCACTATGTATTTTCTCGCATATGTTCCCAAGGACCTACTAAGCATGGCAGTTCTACCGGTGAAGTGCTGGGGTAGCTAGACGGCAGGACAGCCGTCACTTCATAACACATTCATGCGGACATTCATATGGCTCGAGTAGCATAATATGCACACACCACGTTCCAGTACAGGGGGCACTAGCTAATCAGCCTCACCACACACTAGCAACGAAAGCTCGTCAACGGTACATATCGAACCGACGCACCACACGGTATGGCATCTCAGCCGATGCGAGTTAACACAAATCGATGAAAATGAATGCATTAGTGCTTTGTACTTACGAGCTGTTAGTGAAATAAGTTAGTTGGTTTATAACTCTTTCACCTTCAAGCGTTTAAGGGTCCTCCGTGCGAAATTTCGATGAGTTACGTCCGTGGATTTTCCGATCGTATCCATGCCTTGCACGATGCTAACGGGACATGAAGCCTGCAGTGCAGTAAAGACACACACAGCTCTAACTGTCCAATCAGCTGATAGCAGTGACCGGGGAATAACCCGGCTGATATCGATGCAAGCTATCGTGAAGATGGTATCGAATTTCGATCTTTGCTTATCGGATAATTTTCAAGCGCAAAACAGGAATATGATTATTGAATTAACATGGTTATAGCGTGATATCAACTACAAATTATGCACCTAATCCTTCATTCATTTCCTGAAGAAACTGAAGTTATCGAGATTTTCCTTACTTAGTGTGATCGTAGAATAAGAACCCACGTTTGATAACCTAGCAACGATGATTTTTGAGGGGAAAACGGATTCAATGGATATGTTTTAATTTCAAAAATTAAGCTTTTTATTGTAGATTTGTTTGAGAACCGAGTGATGTAATTGCTTTGTAAATTTTGATATGTTCTTCTCAGTTTGAGTGTGTTGTTACGACAAATATTTGATGAAACCATGCAAATTCAGAGCTCCACGCGTTTCTCATTTTTCTTTTTTTTTGTCAAATTTTGATGGAACTTCTACGGTATTTTATTCGAGTGGCTTTACTTATCAAGGTCTGTTTTAGCTTGGTGTTGAATTAAAAAAAAAGATAAAGGGCTAAAGAAAAATATTGCCATCTTTTAACCATGTACAACAAAAATATGTAACATATCAATTAGCAAAGTTTGATCCCTCTCCCTTCACGTTTACTAAACCAAGTCATTTCGTCAAGGATTCGAATGATCTCATAAATAAATGTGTTATATTGCCATTGATTGCTGCAAACTAACTTATAGAACCAAACACTTTTATAGAGTGATAAGCTACTAACTCCATAGGCAAGTGGACATTGGTGATTAGTGTAAAATCAGAATCAAGGAGGGGGGGGGGGGTCAAACACTGTGTTCACTTTTGCATTACCCAGAACACTGGCATTGGTGTCAATCACAAAGTGATTCAACTCAAACGGGGCCGCAGAACCCCCCCCCCCCCAAAAAAAAAAAAAAAAAAAAAAAAAACACCAAAAAACCAAAAAAAAAAACCTCACACATTTTCAACAAGTTTTCTTCAGTCTTATCGTGAATTCACAAAGGGGAAATTATTCTAATAGGCCTATCCTATATTTATACTCACTTGCGAGGCGGATGGAACCCAAGTAGACGAATTATTGACATTCACACAAACACACATGCAGAACAAAATTTATAGAGATAATGACAGATACATAGATAGATACATACATACATACATATACATACATACATACATAGAATAGATGAGATAGATAGATAGATCATAGATCGATCGATAGAGAGATAGATAGATAGATAGATAGATAGATCAGATTCATAGATAGATAGAATAGATGATATTCATAGATAGATAGATAGATAGATAGGTAGATAGATGGATAGAATAGATGAGATTCATAGATAGGTAGATAGATAGATAGAATAGAGGAGATTCATAGATAGATAGATAGATTGATGGATGGATAGATGAATGAGATTCATAGATAGGTAGATAGATAGATAGATAGATAGATAGATAGATAGGTAGATAGATAGATAAATAGATAGATAGATAGATAGATATATAAGATTGATAGATAAATAGATAGATAGACAGATAGATAGATAGATAGATGAATAAATAAATAGATAAATAAATAAATAAATAGATAAATAGATAGATAGATCGATATATTAGCAGATAGATACATTGATTTGATACAAGAAAGAGGAGGAGAATGACATCATCTTCTTAACGTATTTATTTTAGGTTAAGTTTGAAGTGAGGATTAGATTTCGACTTAGAGTATGATGTTTGTTAGTACAATTTATGTTTGACTTAGCGTGCTGATATTTCATGGGAGCAATAATCGCAGGTCCGGAGCAAATGTCATGGCACCGTATTTTCTTATTAAAAAGCAAAACAAAAAAAGAATTAAAGATGAGAAACAATTGCGTATACACGAGAGTCTTGTTATCTTTCTGTGTGATACACTTATATTCACCGATTTCAGACGAACCTGACTGACTGACGTCACAGACACGCGCACCCTGCGTCATATATTATCAAGGAGACACTAATGAATGGAACATGTGGGTGGGACATGTGTATAGAGATCAGTGCATATAACCTTGTTTATTCCCCATGTGGTCCGTTGTGCGTCTCTCCTCTAAGAATTGGCTGATGGTCAGTGTTGTCTCGACTGTGCCACGCACAGGCCAGTGCGACCAGGACTGCAGAATGGGGTCGACGAGCGCCCTCTTGAGTTCTGATGGGGAAAGCTCTGTCGTCATTGATGCCTGGCTTTGATTGCATGATACAGCGTACTGTTTACGAATTCTATTTATGTCTTTCAACTGTCATTTTCTGTTACCGTGCGAGCTGTGGCATCTCGGCTTGATGTATGCAATAAGAGGATGTGCTCACTTGAACGAATGGATGTTTCTTCACATACAGGAACAGTGGTGGATCCAGGCGCGGGCGCACTGGGCGCACCGGATGCACCGGGCGCACCGGGCGCACCGGGCGCCCCCCTTTATTTTTTTTTTTGTTCAAACAAAAGAATTAAAAAAAGAAAAAATAGGAGGGGTGCACTCCCCCACCCTTTAATCTTGTAAAGGCGCCCCTCTATACGGAATTCCTGGATCCGCCCCTTCGGGAAGATAACTCCTTCGTCTTGTAGGCCGACACTCTAAAAATGAAATTGTATATCAACCTTTTGTCAAAACTTGAAAAAAAAATTCAAATTTACCACTCAAAATGTTAAATTTACCATCTCATTATTTCAGTGTCATTATCATACAAAATAATAAACAGAATTTACTCTCAAAATTTGCAAACTATGTATGTATCTTCATACAAAAAGCAAAGCTTTGCACTTCCTTTTTTAAAGTATAATTTGTTTTATTGATCTTGTATTTTGCGGATAGGGTTGGGTGATCAAATCGGAAATGATCTCAACTTAACTCACTTCAGTAAAGTGTTATAACTTTTGCACTTAGTGCTTAACTTGAATAATGTTACAACATGGTTGTTCAGTTCGCTTGACTTTGATGTCAACTTCAACAAAGGGAGGATCTTTCAATCTAAAGGTCCATTCATAAGCACATTCTGCTGTAGTCTCTCGTTATTTTGTTCAAATTAATTTTGTTCAAAGAGATGACAATTTTTACATACACTGTAAACTCATGAATAACCATCGTTTGTCTGTGTGTGTGTGTGTGTGTGCGCGCGCGCGCGTGCGTTTTTCATCATTTATAACTATAGTCCTGCACCATCTTTCCTAGTATATAGAAATAACTTTTATCTGTGCTATTATACAAAGTTTAAAAACGCTTTTCTTCAAGCAAAGTCAATGTAAACTCCATTGCCCTACGTTTTATGTCTAGTATACGGTCAAGCCATGTGTTTGAATTCTTGTTTAAAGCTCACAATAATATTCGTAATCGTAAACAAGTTGATTTCATTTGTGTGTGTGTGTGTAGATGCACTTATTTATGCAATTATAACTCAGCTCTAAGTTGTAAAAAACTAGAATACTCTGATGTGTTCTAAAAATTATAAAAGAAAATAACAACCGGTTGTCTCTCCACATTGCCGTATTCTTCGATATTGCACCGTTCAATTTGTATTCAATGTAGAGAAATTATTTTCGTATAGTTTTGATATACTGCAGTACATCATTTTTTTTAGTTCTGTTTCACAGTATAATGAATGTGACTGTAAAGCACTGTACTTGCATCCCTGCCATACTAGTACCAGTTTCGCTTATCGTTTATCAAACTTCATATTGATAGTGTGGGGAAATGCACCCCTGCTTCACAGTACGCAGCTCGCATTCTTTCAGTAAGTCAAACGAACGATACAGATAACATGAATTCAATCAAACCGATCATTTGTCTTCGCTTCTGTGGATATCGATTGCGCATAGATTCATGTGACCGATAGTTGATCGTTGAGACGCGGGTTAGGTCAAAGTGGGTTTTCCCCACCGGGGTTCTTTGGCAATGAAGTAAACAAAAAGTTGTCAGCCCTGCACAAGAGGTGACAGGCCACGCATGACTAATCAGCGTTACACTTCTGCATGGAACTGGGAAATACACGTTACACGTATTTGTATTGTGTACCGCGTCCTAGCTGGCATGCAATGCGTGCACACTCGACACGCGTCTCATTGTGCAATCGTCCCTCGCAGAGTTACTAGTACGCAACTTGCGCAATAACTTAAAACTGCATGGTGCTAATTGCCTTTTCCCCTCTTCTTCTTTTTTCCCTCTCTTCTGGAATATTTAGCATTATATTTCTCCAAAAGCATACGTTTCAGTCAATGCCATTCTTCAGACAAACGATACACATAAATGGATTTATGTATGACACAACAACGTAGTAGAACGCATTCTATAGTTTGTAAGAAATGATGTGTCCGAACACTAAAGCATTTACCAAGAATTTTTGATCATTTGAATCTTCTTAAGCTTACAAAGTGTCAACATTATTGTTTACAAAATCAACATACATTATCCAGCAGTTCTTACAAGCTAGAAATCATAAAAAAGTAAAGATATGTGTACAGCAATGTCATGTAGAATATATACTTTAAAAGGGAACACTTTGAATTGGGCAATAGACGTGTCAAGCTCAGATCTCATTGCGCAATATAGGTACTCCATCATGGCTTAGGCACCATGCCATTATATTTCATAACAGCGATTCTGTCTTTTGCACAATAGACTTGTAACGTACAACACTATTTGAACGTCTGAAAGGGGTATGTTGCGAGGATGTACGTATAGGTCTATAGGATTTTTCTTTAAAAGGGGTCGTGTTCACTTTCGTCGTCTCTTAGCTTGCATTACTAAAGTGTTACTATAGATAATAGTAACCTAGGCAAAGGGACGACGAAAATTACTTCATTGAGTGATGCAGTCTTGTTTATAGTGTTTTTTTTTTAGATATTATCAACATTAAGTTCTTGTCCACTCTTTCATTTATCTATTCAAAAATTAATGTCGATCTTTCTATCTTTCAATGTCCCTATTATATATATAATTTATGCATTTATGTATGTATCTGCCTATCTACAAAATATCAGTCTATCTATCTATCCCTCTACCACTATCTCTCTAGCTATCAAACTATCTATCCATCCCTCAATCTATCCATCTATTAAAGGGATCGTATAGTTTTGGTTGAGACCTAATTTCAGGTTTCTAACATTTTTTGGTGAGATAATGAGAAGCCTCTTCTGAAATATGAAAGAGCATGCAATTCTATGAGGAATTCAACGTTTATTTGATGAAAATTGGTTTTGAAATGGCTAAGATATCCAAAAAAAAGAGCGATTCTAATAGAGTGTGGGACCCACACTTTATTACGATCGCTTTTTTTTTTTACTTTGTTTTTGGATGTTTCAGTCATTCAAAAAATGGTATGCTCTGTATTATATCATAAGTGTTTTCTTGGTATCTCGCAAAAAGTTAAAAGCCCAATTCTCATCTCCACCAATATTGTACCATCCCTTTAATGTATCTATCTACCCCTCTGTCTATCTCTCTATCCATCCATCTTCCCATCTTTCTTTCTTTCTATCCATCTATCTATCCATCTATCTCTCTGTCTGTCTATCTATGTATCTATCTAATCTATTTAACTCTCCATCTGTGTATAGCTCTATGATAATACATCGTGTATATATCTCTTCCTCTCTGTCTATCTATTTATTTATCTATCTATCTATCTATCTATCTATTATCTATCTATCTATCTATCTATCTATCTATCTATCTATCTATCTATCCATCTATCTCTCTATCTGTCTATCTATCTATCCCTCGATCATGTTCCCTTGTCTTTTATCCCTGTTATTATTGCCTGAGCAGCCTTCAGAATTGCGCGCAAACAGGCAATCAATGGTTCGTTGTCTAGCGTCACGAGCGCAAGAGGCACACAAGAGGGCGCCCTAACATTCTAGCTTCTGAGCGAAGTGCATTGCAGCTGATGCTGCATGCAGTTCAGAACATAGGAGAGCAATGTGATATTGCTCCGGCCACAATTGAAGAGTTTGTTCACAAAATAAGTCTATTTTTGAAGATTTTGAAGTACGGTCTCTGTCATAAAGTACAAAATAATACCTTTTGAATGATTTTTTTGTCACTACATATAAAGGTACATTTTTGAAGTTATGGTGAAAAGAAGCAAATTTTTTTTTATTATTCTCTTTATTTTTCTTGACCTTTAATCGCAAATATCTCCATTTGTCAGATATGGACTTATCGGTTTTTGCAAACAAACTCTTCAATTGCTCCCTTGCACGCTAAGCCAAACAAGCCAAAAATAAAACTTTTCCATAGACATAGCCCTAATCCCTTACAATGATCCTAATCCTTACTTCAAATTAAACCTAACACCCTATCAAAACCCTGATCCTAAATATAAGTCCTTGGAGAAAATAAGACCGGACACACCTTACTATACTGTCGCAGGAGCAAATGTCGTGCGTCACTGACTTATAAACATTATGTATCAAGGTATATGGATGTGAGTTTATGACATCGAAGGTCATGTCAATAGTGACCACAATGAACGATTGACAAGAAAAATATTATTGAGGTGATTGATAGCCTTAAAGGAATAGAATTGCTTTAATGGTTTCGTATGATACTTTTAACTTGTTTAGTTTTCTATACTGAGGCAACAGCGAAATAATGATGTTCGGGTGATTGTTTAAGACAGAGTACAAAATGGTAAACGAAAACTGTGAAATGACACTCGGTCACTCTAGAATATTCTAAGCATGCCTCGTTTTCAACGTATACGCATGATGCTACCAGTCCTTTATGTCGCCTTTTGTTTCTTCCATATTTCCTCCTGTTCGTAATCAACATAATTATTCTCATGTAGGTCTACCATAATCATTAGTGGTATTCGCTTGTGTTTCCGGTTCTGCTTTATGTACTATACTTTATATAGGGAGAGCGACCTCTTACAGCTTCCACTGCCAACATTTCCGACCTTGATTTCACTTTCCCATTCAATCTGTCTCTTCCATTCTTGTGTGTGTGTGTGTGTGTGTGTGTGTGTGTGTGTGTGTGTGTGTGTGCGTGTGTGTGTGTGTGTGTGTGTGTGTGTGTGTGTGTGTGTGTGTGTGTGTGTGTGTGTGTGTGTGTGCTTTATCTGAGTTTTGTTTCAGCGTTCTTTTGAGGAACTCCATTAAACAAGCCTTGTTTGTGCAACTGATTGACAAATTACCCTTCATCGACGTAAATAGTGATTATAGCCGATTTATAATGTTTTAGTACGAGCCATGATAAAATCATGGGCATGCCTCGGATGGGATTCGAACACATATCTCAACCTAACAAGAATGGAGTTAGCTCGTTTTGCCATAAAACACTTCAGTATTATGCTAAATCTGACGTTCATCGAAGCAACAATGAAATTTGCAGCGTCCCACTGGAGCAGGGACGCGCGAGCTACCCGAGTCTATTATCAGACAAGGAAGGAAGGACGCAAAGATGGTACATACGGAAGACGTAGACGACAGATCAAGGATACACTGATTTCGGTTACTAGTATCGGAAGAGAAACACTGGGCAATTTAGAGCAACGTTTTCAGGAAGGAATGAAACCTATATAATCACACGTGGCTAGTGAAATATATGCAGAAATATTATAGCATGCGAACACATCTGTAAAGTTTTAGGAAATCTGACAATTCGTCCAATAGTGTATACTTTTTCAAAAGTTTTTTGTGCTGCCATCGCTGGGTGAGAAGATTTCAATAGTTTGTGTCGTCACCGCAAGACAACAATATAAGGACAAAAATAAGGAGAATTCAATAAAATTTCGCTTAAAAAACAACAACGAAAGTTTTATAAAATTTTATGTTGTGCGTCACTGTTGTTAACTATATATGTATCAAGGTATGGATGTGAGTGTTGCTACATCGAAAGTCATGTCAATAGTGACCACAATGAACGATTGACAAGCAAAATATTATTGTTGTGATTCATAGCCTTAAAGCAATAGAATCGCTTCAATGGTTTCGTATGATACTTACAACTTGTTAAGTTTTGTACACTGAGGCAACAGCGAAATAATGATGTTTGGGTGATTGTTCAAGACAGAGTACAAAATGGTAAACGAAAACTGTGAAATGAATTTTTTGTGCCGCCATCGCTGGGTGAGAAGATTTCCATAGTTTGTGTCGTCACCGCAAGACAAAAATATAAAGACAAAAATAAGGAGAATTCAATAAAATTTCGCTTAAAAAACAACAACGAAAGTTTTATAAGCTCCCTTGTCTTGTCACCAACACATGAACGTAAAGGGTATTACTCCCCCTGCATGCTTCCTGAAAATAGGACAAGTATAGAGTCACTGTGGAAATATTACCATGTTGAATTCTGTTTATGTTTTTGTTATATAGAAAGACACGATTGAAGAATTAGGGAATCGACATAGTGAGAGTACTATAGTATCAGAGTAAAAACAAAACAAAAATAGTGACAAAAGATGTGCAGCGGTGAGCTGGAAACTGAGGTTGAACTGAGGGAGATCGCGACAGGACAGCAGACGAGGACACAGTGTTTGTTAGCAAAGTCGGGCTTCCCTTAAAGGACAAGTTCACCTTCATAAATTATACATGTGGATTGAGTGAAGGCAACAATATTAGTAGAACACATCAGTGAAAGTTTGGGGAAAATCCGACAATCCGTTCAAAAGTTATGAATTTTTAAAGTATCTGTGCAATCACTGCTGGAGGAGAAGACTACTACAGTGTATGATGTCACATGCGTACAACAATATAAGGAAAATAAAAAGAGAATTTCACAAAACTTGACTTTTTGAATAAAGTGCACATTTCTTCGACATGTTACTGACTTATGTTAGGGGTAACATTGTTTCCCTTGACATCTGAAAGAGAGAAGTCGAGTGCTCTTTTATTATGTGAGAAAAGTGAGAATATCTTGAATTTTCTTTATACTTTCTTTATAAAGTTGTACTCATATGACATCACAAGCTATAGTAGTCTTCTCATCCAGCCGTAACTGAGCAGAAACTTCAAAAATTCATAACTTTTGAACGGATTGTCTGATTTTCCTCAAACTCTCATTGATGTGTTCTACTAATATTGCTGCATTCATTCAACCCACATGTCTATGAAGGTGAACTTGTCCTTTAAGCCACTTTCACGTTCCATGAACTCAGAATGAAACCCAAATATTCTTCTTCTTCTTCTTCTTCTTCTTCTTATTATTATTATTATTATTATCATTATCATCATCATCATCATCATTATTACTGTTATTATCATTATTGTTATTATTACTATTACTATTATTATTATTATTATTATTATTATTATTATTATTATTATTATTATTATTATTATCATTATTACTATCATCATAATCATGTGGATTGAGTGAGCGCTGCAGCAATATCAGTAGAATAGATTAGTAAAGTTTGAGGAAAATTGGACACTCAGTTCATATCTATTTATCATCATTTTATTCATTTAGATTTTAGTTTAAGAACATTGTAACAGTTTGTGACGTCACTGCAAGACAAATGCATAAGTTTCCCCCACGTAGCGATTCATGGATTCATATTCAAACAAAGAATGAACTATAAACGTAGATCAGGTGACCAGAATTACAACCACGTCGATCAGGTGACCAGAATACAACGTCGATCAAAACTTTAATTTGGCAAACAACCTTTCATTTACTGCTTTGAATTGAATGCATTAACAAATGTTTTCTATTATTATTGTCAAATACTAAAGGCTTTGATCAACATTTTGTTGCTGTGATTTCTATTATCATTATCAAATACTATAGGCTTTGATCAACACTTTGTTGCTGTGATTTCTATTATTATTGTCAAATACTATAAGATTTTAATGAACACTTTATTGCTGTAATGTATATGTTCTGGAAAGCACCTTTTGTACGGATTACATGAATAATCATCACATCACAGAATCATGCGTAATCTTTGAGAATTTAAAAAACAACATGCCTCTTTTCATGCAAGTGACCTTTTCTGCACATACGCAACGTGGGACTATGAACTGGCTTACGATACGCGGCTGGAGACAATTATTTCGTTATTCATTATTCAGAGTTTCACATTGATAATATTGTACTTATTAGGCTTAGCCGTGTTCGTTATGGGATTTTCATTGGGTTCCAATATACCAGACTGTGCTTGTAAGTCAGCGTCTTTTGTGTGTTTCCCCATGTACAGCCCAGCCCATTGCCCCCTCGAACGATAAAAATAGCGCGGAAGCCGATATGACAGTGTGAATGAATGCTATTAACCCCGATCATTATGTTTGAAACAGTGGAGCTCTGGCCGGCTGGCGCTTTTGTTTCCTTCGCGGTGAAGCTAGCTCGGCTTCAAAAAATTAATCCCACATGGTTATTGTTGGGGGCACGGGTCATGTCGAGAACAAAAGAAAGAATACCCTAGAATGATTTACAGCTGTTTGTTCTTCACACGTCGAACGTGGGGGGTGGGGTGGGGATGAAGGAGTGCGGGCGGCGTTTGTGCTTCAATTTTCAGAGCGTAACAAATGGGTTTTGTTACGTGTGATAATGAGGTACTAGAAGCCTACTTGAGAAAGTGTTACAGAGCTACAAAGCACCTACACAGACGAGTGTATACATGTATTAGTTGAAGGATCACCATTGTTCTACTCAAGCCCTTGCCAACAGATGGGAGGACATGTAGGCCTAGTGATAAACCGCGAATAATTCTTTTGAGAGGGGATGCTTGGAATTCATAGCTCTGTGGCGCCGGAATACGAATTTCTTCTCCTCCTTCCCTTCTTCTATTTCTTTGCCTTATCTTTCTTCTTCTTCGCCTTTCTTCTTCAGCCACTTATTCTTTTTCTTTCTTTGTTCCGTATCTTCTCATCCTTCTTTCTTTCTCATCTCCTTCTGATCTTTTCTTATTATTGCTTTTATTCCTTTTCTCCCTTTCCTCATTCCTTTTCTCCTCCACTTCTATTTCATCATCCTTCTCTTTCATATTCTCTCTTCCCCTTCTTTCGTTCTTGTTATCCCCTCCACATTTATCATCATTCTTCTCATCTCTTGTCTTCTTCATGCTGATGAGTACTGTCAACCAAACTAATCATCTTTCCCTCTGCTGTTGATGATCCGACAGTATTCTCTTCATCCTCATACTTACATTTTAAACTAAAATCTATAAATTGTCAATTTTTTCTCAAACTTTACAATTTTTTTTTAATGTATTCATGGTCCTTTGTTAACAATGTCTGCAATTCAGCCTGCAGGTTTCGATAGATATTGATCAATAAAGCACCTTTTAAATTCAATTCAATGTTTTCTTGTTTATATTGTGTATAAATTCAATCCATTCAATCCATCACCATGGTAACGACCACACCCAACTCTCCTCACCATCTTCATTCCATCATCACTTCATCACCATCACATTGCAACCTTCTATCACTATCATAATCTCTCTCTCTCTCTTTCTCTCTCTTTTATATATATATATATATATATATTGAGTATGTAGTCCACGTGTTGGCGTGATTATTAAAAACAAAAACAAAACTGGAACAAAGTTCATGCTGTATTCACCAACAGTTTATTTCTGCTGTTGGTGAATACAGCATGAACTTTGTTCCAGTTTTGTTTTTGTTCATTTATATATATATATATATATATATATATGAAGAGTTTTATCACTAAACGAGCTAACTTCTTTCTTGTTAAGTTGAGATATTTGTGACTATCAAAAGCTGCTAAAAAAATTAAGAAAATAATAACAAAAATACAGGATGTTTTTAATTATAACTCCCAGAATATTCCTTGTTATGTCACAAGTGAGTATTACTGGAAAGGTTTAATTTTGCTCTTTCTGCTGGTGGACTTATATACTTTGCAATGTTTAAAAATGGCGATTAGCTCATTTTGCAATAAATCTCTTCATATTCATTAATTTTTGTTTGTGTGTATTCATGATAAAATACAGAAACAGAATAAAGCCACACCACTGGTAACATGTATCTGTGTCATATAGCCTCTGATTTATTCTACACTTCTATAACTCAACCGAGATGTGACCTGAAAAACATACAAACAGACAGACAGCCAACACAAGGTAACTCAATGTACTCTGACTCTCCCCCACCCCCCCCCCCCCCCCAGAAAAAAGGCAATAGAAAAAAATGCCAATGTTCTCACAAAGTGGAATGTGTTAGAAGAATAAGGCTGTATGTGAAAGAAATGAGTCGTCTTCTACCCGGCAGAAAGGCCCTAGCATGAAATTTTGACCCCAAATCAAATTTTGGTTTGAGACATAATTAGACAGGAGTTTTGAAAGTTCGCTCTCATTATGAAATCATCATTTTTTGTTATTTTTCAAATGTGCGAGCCTTAGGCCCTTCTGCCGGACAGGCAACAGAGTGTTAAACATGGTAAGAATCAAACATATTTGCAGCATATTGCTATGTTATATGTACTGTATGGAATAAGAAAACGCTTCATCAAGAAAATTTAAAGACCATGTTTCAAAACCTCTATGCTCAAACACATGACCTGTTTCTTCAAGTGATAAATAGACAAGAATTAGAATTACTCCTTTGTCTAGAAATAGCAGTGACACATAAACATTTTGGTTAAATGAATAAAATGTGGTATTGAACTGCATGTACACAACGATGAAGAAGGAATTCAGTTCTATACATTCTAACTCTGGTTTTAACTCGGTATTTCATTGGCAAGCAAATACTTTTTCATCTGAAACAGACCAATTCATTATCCTCAGTTTCAAATCTTATTGAACACATTCTTTACAAATACATAATCATTTCTAAAATATTACATTTAGCATATACATACAAACAAGTACACAGCAAAAGAATATATCTAAAATTCTGAAGTACAGTACAGTATTCACACAAAAGGTATAAGATTGTTGTTGAAAGTATCAATTAGCATGAATACAAAAATAGTACTCAGAAAAAAAAATTGAAGCTAAGAAAACATTCCATAAAACAGACAGTACAAATATGAGGGATTGAAGTCAAGACTTGGAGATTGTGATGGCTGAAAACATCAGTAAGACCCTCCTCTTTCAAACACAAGATACAATTTGTATACGCAATTTGGCAATGTAAATGGTATTGACTCTGGCAATGGCATAAAACTCCTACAAAACTCATGGCTGTTATTCAAGAAGGGAATACTGACATTTGTTCCCGTATCTGCAAAACATCATTTACATCAATAATAATGCACTGATTGAATTTACAATTGAAATGTATTCAAACCCCTCTCATAAAAGCCATCCATAAGACTGCTTACAAGTATAGCGGCAGGAAGCTTGCCAAATACCTACTACAAGGCATTGAGTTGGAAGTGGGGGGGGGGGGAGGAATTGCATCAATAGCTCGTCACCATGACAACGCATCTTCCACTATGCCCTCCTAGCCCCTTGAATCCATTTGGGGGTGATTGTTGAGAGCTAAATGTGAACTCACTTCTTGGGGGGGGGGGGGGGAGGGGGGGCATTCAGTTGGTGGCAGTTTGCTGCACAACGCCAACGAGGCATGATGTATCAACTTGAATGGGCTCTACTCCTCAAAAGGAGTACCTGTAGTTTCACATTCAACGTCAATCATTAGTTTTCAATTAGAGCCACTTACATGACATTTAAGTACTGTGTTGTTGCTTTAGAATTCCATCTGCTAGTCTAAGCTCAAGGCTGATTACCACCATCAGCTAGGCATTACTTTCTACATTAATATATACAAAAAGCTCATCCTCACTAAATAGCTCTTTTGTGACATGATACTGTATTGATTCACCTCTGTGATTTGCTGGATGCATGAAAAATCACAATCATTGAATTGGTATGCCTACTGGCTGTATGAAATTTCTCCCCTATATATGTTTGAAGTCCCAGAAAGATTTTGAAATTTCACAAGAAACAATAAAGGCTTTGCATGCATGATCACATATGTATATCTCCAGACATTCTTTGATATGTGCACAGGAAAATTGATGATGACATTTTAACACATTTCTCTTGACTCAATAACACTGCAAGAAACCAGCTCTGCAACAAGTGCCTGAGACTACATTTTGTACATACATGTATGTTAAGCTGTCATCAGTGATAAAGAGTAAGTAATGGCTGAATGTACTTTGACTCAATCTCAGTTTTCTTGCAGATTTCTGGCTGATGCTTCTTGGAGAAATATCATGCTACACATAATGTCTCCTCACACAATCATTACAAAAAATATATTTTTATGAATTTGCAGGGTTTTTTTTTTGTGTGAAAATATCTGATTGTTTTCCACAACTTAACACAGATTTTGGCACAAAAGCTTTGGATACTGTGAAATATTTGGCATTGAAATTCAGTAGTTGTAGAGATGCACCTTCCACAATAGGAAGGATCTCACCTAATGTGAGGAAATCTATCAAGAAATGCATTTCAATGGCAGCAAAACAGGAATATATCATCAGCACCTTCTGTTGTCCTGAGTTGAGTTGCTTTTCTTTTCCAACTATCAAACTGATATTGACAAAAAAAGAGGAAAGAAGGAAGAAGAAGAAGAAAAAGAAGAAAAAAAAAGGAGAACAGACCATGTTCTATTTTTGAATTTGCACAAAACTCTGACACTTTCATGTATGTTTCAATAGCCATATCGTCGCTGGAGTAACAAGACCTTGCATCTCAAATTTGGGTGAACATGACTGTTTTTACATAAATGGTCGGATAATCAGTTAAATGATGTCCTGTCCAAATCCTAACTGCCTTACCCTCAAAATGAAGCCACCACGGCATGCCAAACGAAAGGCCATCCCATTCGTTATAGTGCTTCGGCCACCATGTTTTTTTTTGACTCTCCTGAACATTTGACATATTGTAGATACGTGGTCTTGTCGCCCCAGCCACGATATGATTGATAATTTTGCATGTTTTGCTTAAGAGCTGGCTGCTCAGGCATGACTGAATAGCACTTTTCTCTTTCAGTACACCCATCTCCATAGAGAAATACACCAGATCATCCAAGCTGTCTTTCAAACGTTTTGAATTTGCACTGCTATAGATCTATCTATCCACTTTCTCCTTCCACACATGAAACAGAAAACTCTTGCCTGCCCACTTTGATGAATCAACTGTTTCATACAACACATTATTAATATCATTATTATCATCATTACTATTATTATTTTTAGCACTGCAATCCAGCACCTAGAAAGGCAAACATTAATCTGCAGTTGTGGTGCAACTTGCTCACAGTGATCACACCCTCTATTACAAATAAACTACTAGCAGTACGGTATAAGCCATTGGCTAATGTACCCCTACTGAATGGCCAAGTGCTCTTCTGCAAATTGAGTGAATAAATGTGATGAGTCTTTTCATTGATGCGAAGAAATTAGAGAAATGTGATGAATCCTTCATTATATATACAAAGATTAAAAAGTCATTAAAGGGATGGTACAGTATCGGTGGAGATGAGAATTGGGCTTATAACTTTTTGTGAGATACTTGTACCAAGAAAACACTTATGATATAGTACAGAGCATACTATTTTAAGAGGAATTCAAAGTTTATTTGATGAAAATTGGGTTTGGAATGACTGAAACATCCAAAAACAAAGTAAAACAAAGCAATCGTAATAAAGTGTGGGTCCCACACTTTTTAAGAATTGCTCTTTTTTGGATATCTCAGCAATTTCAAAACCAATTTTCATCAAATAAATGTTGAATTCCTCGTAGAATTACAATACATGCTCTTCCATATTTCGTAAGTTTTCTCATTATCTCACCAAAAATGTTAGAAACATGAAATTAGGTTTCAACCAAAACTGTACGATCCCTTTAAAACATCATGACTCTCTCAAATACAGGTAACCAAATGGTCTCTTTAAAAAGGCAAGCCTGACCTTGCAACTGACGGCAAGGTATCAAAAAATATTGTGTAAACTTTATAGGTACATTTATTGGTATCTCAATTGTTTTCTTTTAAGAAATAACAGCTGGATGTAAAATGAGAAAAGTGCATGGATCGAGAGTGTGGAGTCTCATAATCTACCACAATTCAATGGTTTCTTTCAGGTGATACAAACTTGTCCATTGAGATATTCCACCTGTTTTGTGCCTTTTAAGAATCTTTCACTGACACTTGGGTGTGACCCCAACATGTGCATTCATCAGTTGTTGCTAGGTAGGCCATGCTTTCTGGTTGCTATGGAAAATCTTTCTCAGGTTGCACATAAAAATCTAAATATGAAACTCCCCTATAGCATCATGAGAATCACAATCTGAGACTTCAATATGAAGAGAATGAGTAGCTTGGTTAAGAACAAACAACATTGCCGTTTGAAAATTCATGCTACAGGCACTAAAAGGCATTTGCCCTGAACACTGAAACAACTGTGAAAGTCTCAGTACTTAGCGTTTCACTTGGCAAGAAAATCTTGTTTGTCTAACATGTAGAATTCATTCAGTGGTCACTGCATTATTTTTCTATTTGTTTCATATTTCTATCGATCTCTTAAAACTGATCTAAATCATACTTTGGTAATTGTGCTTCCCTTATCTGCTATTTTTGATGACAGTGCATGATCTTGAAGAACTTTACATCACATTTTGTTTGGTTTTGGCAGCTCATTTGTCAGCCAAACGGATTGACCCCTAAACCATGTTTATTTAACTCCACTGACTTGACATGTACACATACTATCTACTTTGGCCAAAAATGATTCCCCCCCCCCCCATTTCTTTTTCGATAGTTGTTTGTTTGAGTGACGGAAACGTTGTTCATGACACCCTGTTACATGGACTGTTATTTGTGATTTGTTGTACATTCTTTGAAGAGATTATTTCTAGCAGCAGAGAGACTCGGTTTACTCAGAACACGATGAAATGTCATTTGCATGATCTTGCAAATAAGATTTTCATCATTTTTATTTTCCTCATCTGGAAAGCCTCTCACTATAGATATCAGTACACTGTGGTTTCAGACCACATTTCATGGGGTGATCTACATGACTGCATTATACTGTAAAGCTGTTATTTTGGCAAGGATTTCATTTTCATGAATTTGTCAAATTTAACAGCACGTGTAAATATCATCATCTGATCTTGTAGCATAAAACTTGCAGAGTGAATGGACAGGCAACGATGAAGTTATGACAGCCTCTACCAGTGTCAAATCATGAAAACAATATTTGTGACCTCATCACTGAGAAAATATCTGTATGCAAAAATAACAGCTTTTACAGTTTAACGACGTTATACACATGATCTCTGATATCAAGTTTTATCTCTTGATTGTAGATCCCTTGTAGCATTCAAATTACACATATGATAGCCAATTCAAGGAATATCTGAATTTCTCATTAAAACAGAAGTTATAAACATATTAGGGAACTGGAGAACAGGGCTGATAACCATTCACATAATATACAGAGCATGAATACATGTAGTTTGTTTCAGTCTTAAATACTGTAAAACAAGGAATGTTAGCGTGCCTGTTAATTTTGCAAATTTTGCGAGAGTCAAGATACGTAAAAATTACAATGTATGTGAAGTTCTTGTCCACACTATATGCACTGAATGCCTGTGACACTTTGCGAAAATCTCATGCTGCGCAAAAGGACATCGTCCTCCAAGTTGCAAAATTTGGTGCCGCAAAAATGTCTTGCTTTACAGTATACGGTATGTACTACTCGCAGACCTGAACAAAATGGACCTGTTGCACACCTCTTGCACATTCAGATCATAATCTGCATTCATGCCCGGTAAAAGCACCACATGGTGTGAACAGGGTCATGACATCAATACGAGGTCAAGTTAGCCTTTCAAAAATTGAAGAAAAAAAATGCTGCCCTTTATCGACAGGAGTGGGAATACAAACTTATTATTGTAGAACAGTTCATCTTCAAGAAGCTGTCTTGTCATTGGGTCTTAACTTGTGACTTTTGACCCAAATCTGCCATGATGAGTAATACTTGCATGTGACTTGATGGGGCCTGGGAGTAAGTACTGTGCTTGTGGTGTTCGGTGCTCCAGTGATGTCAGCATCGAAAGTCCATCTTTAGTTTAAAAAAACAGCTACGTGTGAATTCTGCAAAAGAAAGGAAGTAACAGAGAAACAAGCAAATTAATGCATCATCAAAAGAAATCAAATCAATCCTTAGAAACTGCTTTTAAAAACTAACGTCCTCCATAATTTGTTTTTTAATCTTTCTTCCCTTTCTATAAGAGTCAAAAAAAGAGAGAAAAAAATAATGAGCCATCAATTCTAGAAGCCATGTTGTATGCTGGCCAAGTTCTTGTATCATTATTACATTGATACCAAGTGCTTGTCAGATATTTGATCCATTTAATGACCAATTAGGGTGGATGGTATGCTCCGTCACTTTCAAGGATTCACTTTCAATAAGTACCACTTTAACCTGTTGAGGACCAGTCCGGAGTATACTCGGGCAGGTGTCTATGGGAAATGCGTGTCCATCCCCAATGGGTTAAAACAGATAAAAGTGAACTAAAGACTCTCAAGTCATCCATTTCTGAAATCGCCCAGCTAGTGCCAAAGTAAAAGAATGCTTTCACAGAGTGATTTATCACTTATGGGAAATTCCCTGCCTCCCGTTAAAAGAAAAAAAAGTAAGCAAAGTTTGAAGTATTCAACTTTGCTCTTTATTTGAAATATTTTTATTAATTTGTGAGTAAAATTCAAAGGGAATATCAAAAGATACCTCTCAGTTTAGATTCTTCTTTTTTTCTTCTCGCAACAGCAGCAGCAGCAGCAGCAAAAAAAGAAAAGAAAAAAAGGAAAAAATTAAGAAGCAAAATTACTGGACAAACTTTGATGGACACACATATATACAAATGCTTAATAGTCTAAAAACTTATGCTCTTAGCATCCATTATATCAACATCATGCCTGATTAAATAGGATATCATGTTGAATACCTTGTATGTTATTACATATCACACAAGGGGTGTACATCTTGATCTACATGTATGAAAGTACAGGAAATAATTTTCCTGGTATTCATTGCATCGCAATTTGCTATGCATTTTGAAAACATAGTAAACACAGAGATCAGCTGCATACAGTGAATAATGGAAAATCAGGACTGCTGAATTCACCTCGACAAAATCGGTACCTCATTGCAAGCGAGATTGTTATTACCGGTTTTCCCTGTACTATCTGTACAAAAGTCCCATGACACGTACCTTTATAATCTAGTCTACATAAAAAGACTCCTCTTCCTGAATTTCAGATGATGCTGCATCCGATCTTCTTTTCCTTAAAGGGATTCATGGCCACACCAGGGGGCGGGATTCCCGATAGCAAGTAGTCGTTCCCGGCATTCTGTTCACAGTAGGCTTGGAGGCTGCATCGTGAAGTAAACATTGAAGGTAATAAACATATGATGAGTTCATATGTTAATAGTTTGAAAAGTCTTCATATCACAGTACGATCTATGATGACGACTGACTGTACCTTATTGTAATATATGATATATTGTATATGTATTGTGTAATAGATTTGTAGGGTGTTGTTTGTTTTCATTGTGCTTATCATAGACGTAATTATGTAATTGTGATGTAAACTATGTGTACTGTTACGATCATTTTGTTGCAATGTAATGCCAGTGGAAGCCAAATTTCTACATCTGACATAGACCAATAAAGAAATGAATACGTAACAATAGAAGATGTCTAATTCTTGATCTATTTCTATTAGTATATAGACCTATACTGATCACCGGTAGATATATTGTTTTCTTTGCATCATCATCTGTTTGTGTATAATTTTATTGGACACAACAGGCAACAGTAGCACCAATTTGTAGGAAATACAACAATAATAATAGGACTTTAGTATATGACTGTTATACCAATCAACGACAATGCAGATATATTGTTCTCCGTGCATTTCTATCTGTGCTGTGCTGTGCAGTCTTCTATCGGACATAAACACATGACATAAACATATACCGGTAACGTAAGTGAAGTCATACTCAAGCAGTACGACATAGAACTAGATTTCTAGAAGTAGAACTTACTCTGCTGATGCTTGCGAGACCTTTCTCCTTTCAAGATTCAGCTCTCGCCTCAGCTGGTCTACTGTCTTTCGGAGAGTCATATCTGCGCCGCCACCAGACATTTTGTATTTTCTTTTTGAGTTTCTGTATTCTACCTACAAAATGAACAGGCCTTTCAATCGGTGATCGTGGGGCTAAACTGCTACACTGATTATCAAGTGATGTGTACCCGATCGAGTACGCCAAAGCAGCGCGGGCGCTATACTGATGCCGCTTACACCAGTTTACTCGTAGTATGGTAGGTCAGACGTCGCGCACAGGTGGTATACCGACCCTCTGTGAATTGACAGCCGACGCCCAATCCTCTCATTCACACGAATGATATGGTGAAAGATTAGAGTCGCAATACCAGGCCCAAAATTTATCTTTGAATTTTTTAGATCAAATCTAATTCTCCTATGCGGATTTTAATCTCACAAACTACGTAAGAATATTAAAACGTAATATTTTTATTGCCATTGTTATTATGAGGAACCATCAAAATGCTTGACTTTTTACAGGTTGAGAGAAATAAAATATTAAGGGGTCTGATATTAAGTCAGCTGAGGGTGTTATGTGATTTCGGCTACTATGACAATTCGGTTGGTAACACATCGGACCCGTCATTCGGATGACTGGATTTTCTTATGAAGGTTTTTAATGCAGAACAAATTGCGTTCATTCAGCTTTTCAAGTTGTTCACCATGATTGTACATGTTTGGGGCATTGACGACAATCTACATAGCATATGCTTGGAATTTAGAAACCAAAACTCGTTACTGTAAAATCTTATTCATAGCTATTTTCTACTAGGCCTATTAGTATATCATAATGACAAAATATTGATGATGATTCAGTATTATGACACACAGCTTTTACGATGATAAATGATCACGAATTCAGGTGAATTCAGTGCGACAGTAATCAATCAGCTGTTGAATCATTTTCAAACTCAGGGAATGTAATGCTCACTGAGCTCAGTATACATGGGGATTAAGAAGCGGTAATATTGTGACCGAAAGACTTTTAAAAGGCCTGTATCTGGTCTTCAGGGATATGTTCCGCGAAGAGTACAGCTGGCTTGAACATGGAATCCTCTCCTACGGAGGAGGGCCGCAAAAGTAAAATAAAAAAAAAATATGGAAGAGGGCTGCAGCAGTAAAAAAAAAAAATAGTAATAAATGATAAAAGCTCCTCGGGACAGACAGATCTTTTCAACCATTGTGTGCTGACTAGTGACCTATCGTCTGAGTCAGTCGCACTTGCACTGTGAGGCTCAATGGGTCCAAAATTGACAGGGCCTTTATCCCTTTACAATAAGCAACATAATATTCTATTTGCCTTTAAATAACTGTGTTTTGATTTACTATGTTCTGTTATCATTTTTACTTGAAGCTCATAAAATGTTTTTAATTGAACATTTCATAGGTCTACCGAAGGCCGTCAGATCACTTCACTTCCTGATGCATGATTATATACACCTGCATGTCACGATGAGCGCTATACCTTTTCCTTCATTGCAATTTGGCATTTTTATGTCGATTTAAAAAAGAAAATGCTTCATTTCTCAAATAAAGAGACTTTCAGAAACAACCAGGGGAAGGACATTTACAATTGGGTTTATAAACACAAGCCATTTTGTAGTTCTACTTTGTGCATAAGCATGCGGATAAAAAAGGGTCATTTGCCATACCGAGCGTGAGATGTATAGAATTGGCTGTCAAAATCTCTATCACGGGTGATGTACATACTATTCATGTTAAATCCCCATAAAGAATGCTTGCCAGCACATTCACCAGACAGAAACATTAGTGTTCATTAAAGCCCATTTTATTTTGGCAGTAAATAACAGAAAAAGTTTGTTACTGACTTCAGTGCTACATATATGCAAATGAATACTTCCCGAATTGTTGTTTAGGCTTGTCTTGTCTGGTCTGTGCAAATTCATTCTTTGTTTGAACAGGAATTCCATGAATTGTTACGTCGGATATACTTTGCTTGGAAAAAGGTGAAGTGCCTTACCAAGTGAGAAAAAGAGAAAGGATATTCGAATTTTCTGAAAAATGTACTATCATGAGCTATATGACTTATTATCAGGTTCGCCAGTTGTACTAGGATGGGGCGATTAATCAATATACTATTAATTGACCGATATTTCTGTATAGGCCGAGTTGTTTGGTAGACGAGTTGGAGTCACAGAATTTATAAGAGTTCTGTGGTTGGAGTGCAGTTGTAGAGCTAGAGCTGCCTCTAGTAGCTTCTGCATTGTGTAAGATCACAGTCAAGAAGAACGCGTTATATTCGTCGTCAGATGAAGTCATGGAAATTTTTATCAAAACCCAAACATTTCGCAATTCTTCTAAGTTTAAGCGATGAATATATGACAAATGTGATAAGCGATAGATTAATGCCTCCTCTCTCAGAAATGGTCCAAACTTTGGGCTTTCGATAGATGATGTCTGGATTGAAGTTGCTAAGGTAACGCACGCTTGATGCGGAATCTCGATTCTTTTTTCGTACAGGAGCGAAGGTGACCGCGGACCGCATACGTACGCACAGTGTTTTCCTCTTCTCGTACGAAGCGTCGATATCGTCGAATTTGCATCATTCTCTTCAACGAAACAGAGGTATGATAGTAATTGCTGCTAGGTTTTGAGCATCATGCATTTTAATACCGACATAAACATAGTTTGAGAAGCCCTTAGAATATTAACGGTTAGCTATTGCTCTCCGTACATAGGAACGAATGCGTTCAGATCGGCGTAGTCGCGTAGTTCAGTCCAGTATACTGAAATCCGTGTCAGTCATAGGAGAGCGCACCAACTGCAGTTCGTTCTTTAATGTTGTTGCTGTTGTTGTAGTTGTTGTTGTTGTTTTGGTTTTAATGGCGTGTATCACTCAAGATTGAGTATTTACGCCATTTATTTATTTCTTGGAATTCATTTACATTTGGCTTCACATTAGAGTGTAATTGTAAATCGTTCGTGTTTTACTTTGTCTAGAACTACAATTGTTGGGAATCTGTCGTAAGAAAATTGTGTTCTTCATTGTTTTCTGCTTTAATAGAAGGGGGTTCTTAACTTCTACCTTATCTTTACACTTACAGTTTAACCAGTTATTAGATCTGGTTAGACCACAGTGAGGTACTGTCTGTGTAGCCGTACCATTCTACTTAGTAAATTACTCAATTCGATGTCTAACGTGTTGTTTATAGACCAATGATTATTAATTAAACCTCCCCCTGTGGCAGTGCCTATTAACAATGTCGACACAAACAACACCAAACAGGACCCACCACCATGCACCAGCAACCAGGGCCTGAATATTGAATACCCAGCCAGTGCAGGGCCAGGGGACTTGCTTGGATACTTGGATACTTGGTTGATTAGCCCTCTATTCCTGTGGGAAGGGCTCTCAGTCTCAGTTGTAAGGGGAATAGTAGATCGATTATGTAGTTCATGATTACGATAGTAGATCGATTTATGTAGAATGATCACGATCACGATTGGTGGAGATCGATGTAAGAGAAAAAAGAAGGAGAAACGATGATGTAACGACGAAGAGGTAAAGCTTGTGTGCCATGTCGGCAAAAGTAAAAGAGAACAGATTGCATATTCCTGGTGTCGATATCAGTCATTCTGTGTGTTGTCTAATGAACCCTAACATTTCTTTTCTCTTTAAGTGGTGTATTTGGTAAATTCGTTTAGTTTTCACCTCTTTTTCCGTTTTCACCACAAACCCTAAATCAGCAATGAATTCATGTGGACAGAAAAGTGAACTGATCCTCAAGTAAGTCTGCCAAGGGACAGCATTCACACAAACTCTCTGTGTACCATGTGAAAAAGCTCCACATCGAAACCGTCCACCGACGAGTGCTTCTAATCTATTCCCCCGTCGATGATACGCAGCGGTGGGAATCACTACGTTCACTGCTCACGGAAAAGTGTATAGCTGGGGCTACACAGTAACTACACAATGGGACACCAATAGCATGTCGCCATGTATCAAATCGAGAGTGTCAAACCCGGTTGATATCCTACATTCATAGTCATCATTAACCCTGCTCGCAGCGCCAAATGTAAAGGTTCGTTAGACAACACACAGAATGACTGATATCGACACCAGGAATATGCAATCTGTTCTCTTTTACTTTTGCCGACACGGCACACAAGCTTTACCTCTTCGTCGTTACATCATCGTTTCTCCTTCTTTTTTCTCTTACATCGATCTCCACCAATCGTGATCGTGATCATTCTACATAATCGATCTACTATCGTAATCGTTCTACATAATCGATCTACTATTCCCCTTACACAGTCTACTTTTGAAGGATGCCACAGTGGGTGCAGACACAACGTTTCCCTGAAACATTTCCAATGCATGTTATTTTCACTGGATAATCGGGCGGGGACCTCTGATAAACGGGACAATTTTTCTTCAAGCGATCTTTGATTTTGTTGATATTTTACACTAAAAATCTACCAAAATACCACAACAATATTTCAAAGATTCCCTATCACTTGTCCTTTACATCGAACTTACAAAGCAAGCTTCGGACTGGTGTATTTTGACCTCCGTCCATCCAGTACACGTACATGCATAGCCACGAAAGCGCCGTGTATAAGTATCCATACCATTGCGAAACACATGCTTTCACGAACATTCTTCTCCCCTACATAAGCAAAGCCATGTAATCGCTTGCAATTCCTACTCACATCCAATAAAAAACATGCCTCGCTCGATCACACAGCTCAGGCTGTGTACTCAGTCATACACTTTGAGGGCAAAGTCCAAATTCCTCGTCTCTGAGTGTTTCAACTTTCGTTACACTGTGATCTGTGTGTACGTCACAATCTTCCTCAGTTGTGAATGGGCAAAAGTTACGTGATTGAAATGAGGGCTATGAACAGTTACGTATTCAGTGAAATGGGGGAAAGAGTGAGAGGGAGAGCGTGAAAGATGAGAAGGGTTCAACATGTATGCAGGGAGAGCTACAGTTGTAGAGGGTCGCGCCGAGGGGTAGTGTGGTTGTGTATTCATGTGCATATTCATGTACAGTACGTCAGTATGCATGTGTGTGTGTGTGTATGTGCACTACATGTACATGTCGTATGCCATTAGTGTATGGTGAGTGCTCATCGTGAAATCGGGCACCCCGCTTAAAGGGGCCGTGTTTGCTACTCCCAACCTGTCCCGATTATGCGATGAATACTGTATTGCCTTGCTTTCACTTCTTCTAATTCTGTTTAGCTGCCTCCAAGGCCTCCTCCAGTGCTGAAGCCTCTTGCCTCTTGCCCTCTTGGCTTGCATCAACTTCATTGATTTCAAGAGTGTAAAGCAAGTAGACACCCATACAATCTGTAATTCGACCATAAAGCTGTCCAAAATTTGACCGCCGGGCATGGACTAGTAAAACCTATGCCTTTGGGCGCAGTCATATTTTGGCACTGGAGGTCAAACCTTTGTGCTGCTTTTTTTTTTTTTTTTTAATACTAGATCTACTACCTTACTAGGGTCTGGGGTCTAATTTTAAATTCTATCTCTATTTTGCAGATAGGGTCACCAGGGTGTACAGTAACAGAGCTACACAGCAAGCCACCTGACACCGTTTTCATACTCCCTTTCTTGGCTTGGGCACTTGGGGCTTTGCTGAAATTCATCAGAACATCAAATTCCTGTATCAAGTTCAACTGTTTCAACCGTCAAAACGTTCATTCCGTGGTGATCTTGGGACGTCAGTCACACAGGTAAACCAAATGAGAAGAATGAAATAACTCGCATAGCACAGACAGAGTCAAACTATCCCCTTACCGCCCCCCCTATCTGTTTCAGTGTTTGTCAAAATGCTTTTGCAATTTGATAATGATAAATGTCTTGTAGTATGGGAGACATTGAATTATCCACAGCCCACAGTATAAGTCATATTGCAAATGATTAAATATGATAATTATTATATTTGCATATTGTTTGTACAAACTACAAGTTGTTTAAAAGTGTTTTACAACAATAATGAAAGAAAAATAGTGATGTTATGATTGGTTCAATGACTGAACAAAAAGTAAAGTTTTGAGATGTTTCTTGAAAAACTTCCAAAGAAGGAAACAGATGAATAAATCTTGGAAGCTCCTTCCAGAGTCAAGGAGCACATATCTGGAAGGCACTGTCACAAGCTATGGTGTATACATCCATGGAACCAGGAGGAGGGTACTGTTTTATTTATTTCATTTATTTATTAAGTCTTCTTTAAAAGCAGGGTAGTCCCATCCAGTGTCACAAAGGCCTGCTTTACAAGGGAGCCCTGCGTTGATATACATTACATTACATGTGCACACAATATAAAACAAGAACAAAACGAACATATCTATATGATACAGCTAAAGAACAATTGGTTCGTAAGAACATAAAACACATAAGAAAGAACATAAAACGAGCGGAGAAAATAGATCTGAATAATCAATAACTAGTGCAAAGGGTTCATATCAAATGAGAGATTGATGTTGGCGTACACGATTCTTAAATGTTTGCAATGAGGAGGCTGTTTGAATGAAAATGAGTAACTCATTAAATGATTTGCTTGCAGCATATGTGAAGGAGCATTTCTTATATTCAGTTCTAGGTTTGGGTATATGTAATCGGCAAGAAAGGGCATATCGAGTGGTATGAGTAGTAGGGCGTTTGGTCACAAGTTTGACTATGTACGGTGGGGCTAAATTGTGTAACAATTTGTACACCAGGACACAGCAATGATATTGAATTCTTTTTTCAACTGACTGCCATTTGAGAGCATGAGTAAGAGCTTGCGCTGACATGTAATAACCTCCATTCAATACTACACGAGCATACTTATTTTGACAGCTAGCATTGCAATCTGTTTAAATTTGTCTTTGTGGGTACTAGAGCAAAGACCAGATACAGTGATGTGGAAGGATGAGTGAGTTAATGTATTTTGGAGCTTTGTTTTGGATATGCATGCATGTTAGGAATATGGAGACAGGTAATAACTTGTAAAATGTATAAAATCTATCTATTGTACTTAAGATAGCATTTCCATATTCTTTGAAACATTGCAAGAATTGTATAAGAAGAAGAAATTTTGGTCTTATCTGAAGAGACACTATCTAGTGTACTAGGTTCAAAGATATTGATTGCTAGAAGGTCTGTCAACCTGTACATTTGTTGAAGTGAACAATTACTCAGTGTGGTTTATATCACTGCATTTCAAGACCTGTCATTGATATTTATGAGATCATGTAATTTATTAAATGAATGTGATTCTCAATGGACAAGCCCAATGTAATGAATAAAAACAATGCAGTTCAGAGAAAAGGATAGTTATCAATAGACACCACTTTTGACACTGCAGTCTTTCTTTCCACCGACGAAACTACATGGGGATCTTCCAATTTGCACCTTATTGCCAATTTCTTCTTTCTGCCTCAGGTGTCGCCATGCCGACAATTGTTGAGATCACCGATGATGTGAAGATTGACGAGCAGGAGCCGGTGTTTGTCACCGAGGTTGGCAGTGAAGCGGAACCTCCTGGCACCAAGAGCACCAAGCCTGCCAAGGCATTGCCAACAGATGGTACCACTGGTGAGGGAGATGTACCGCAGTCAACTCAAGTAGAGCCTTCAATCAGCAAAGAGCAAGAAGACACCTCCCTTGTAAAGGTTGGTTACTTTTGAGCAGACCATAGAAATCTAGTATCTATTTTTAGGGTAATATTTGCACTGTTTACAGTTACGTACATGATATTAACTGCTACCTGGTAGGATGATTGAATGTTTATAGTTGATCAGCATGTGTGCACCTGTAAAATGGCGACTGGCTGGAATGCTCCCCAGGGCGTGGAGAGTGAGCACTGTAAGTGCTGGTTGGAAATATTATCTAGTGACTGTGGTAATAATAGTGTGTAAAAGCACATTGAAATTCGTAACAAGTCTGAAATGTGATATATAAAAACTAGCTGTTGTTATTATTTTCAACTGCTGTAAAATATGCAATTACGCGCCAAGGATTGAATTGTGTTCTATGGCTGTGTAATATTGCTGTCTTTTTGTCCCCGCCGAACGAGTTCGAGCAGGGGACTATGAAACGGGCTCCGTACGTGTGTGTGTCCGTGTGTCCGTCCGTCCGTCCGTCCGTCCGTGTGTCCGTCCGTCCGTGTGTCCGTGTGTGCGTCCGTGTGTGATCAAAATCTTCAATTTGCTACTTCTCTGTCATTTATGAGCCAATTTTGATTCTGTTTGCTTTATATGATAGCACTACATGGGAGCTTTGAAATTTCTACACAGAATTTCAGTCGTGACCTTTGACCTTGACCTTTGACCTATATTGTACATTTTGCTACAAAATGCTACTCCTTTGCCATTTCTAACCCGATTTCGATTCCGTTTGCTTTATATGATGGCACTAGGTGAGGGCTTCAAAATTTCTACACAGAATTTTGACCTTTGACTTCTTTGACCTTTGACCTTGATTTTTGACCTATATTGTACATTTTGCTACAAAATGCTACTCCTTCGCCATTTCTAACCCGATTTCGATTCCGTTTGCTTTATGTGATGGCACTAGATGAGAGCTTCAAAACTTCTACACAGAATTTTGACCTTTGACTTCTTTGACCTTTGACCTTGATTTTTGACCTATATTGTACATTTTGCTACAAAATGCTACTCCTTCGCCATTTCTAACCCAATTTCGATTCCGTTTGCTTTATGTGATGGCACTAGGTGAGGGCTTCAAAACTTCTACACAGAATTTTGACCTTTGACCTTGATTTTTGACCTGTATTGTACATTGGCTACAAAATGCTACTCCTTCGCCATTTCTAACCCGATTTCGATTCCGTTTGCTTTATGTGATGGCACTAGGTGAGGGCTTCAAAACTTCTACACAGAATTTTGACCTTTGCCTTCTTTGACCTTTGACCTTGATTTTTGACCTGCATTGTACATTGGCTATAAAATGCTACTCCTTCGCCATTTCTAACCCGATTTCGATTCCGTTTGCTTTATGTGATGGCACTAGGTGAGGGCTTCAAAACTTTTACACAGAATTTTGACCTTTGACTTCTTTGACCTTTGACCTTGATTTTTTACCTGCATTGTACATTGGCTATAAAATGCTACTCCTTCGCCATTTCTAACCCGATTTCGATTCCGTTTGCTTTATGTGATGGCACTAGGTGAGGGCTTCAAAACTTTTACACAGAATTTTGACCTTTGACTTCTTTGACCTTTGACCTTGATTTTTTACCTATATTGCACATTTTGCTACAAAATGCTACTTCCGGCGGGGACATATATTACGCACCGCGTAATTTCTACTTTTCCTTGTTAATCCTTTTATGTAGGAGAAGGAGTAGAAGAAGTGGGGGGGGGGTTGAGTTGAAAAGAGCGGATGATTTAGAGGTGAAGCATAGTTCTAAAGAGAGAGCTGTGTACTATGGCTGTTAAATATTGTTGTTTTTTTATCCTGTAGTATGGGAGGAAAAGAAAAAGTTGGTGGAAGATGAGGAAAGAAAGGATGATTCAGAGTTTAAAAAACAGAAACCACAAATTCCAATTGATAGTTCCAATAAGCTATATCTTTATCTTCAAATCCTATATAGAAAGAGGAGAAGAAAAGGGGAAGAGGGGAATAGAAAGAGGTCATAAGAAGAAGATTTTCATGGAGTAATTGTGTGGTATTGTTTGCTTGATTTCTTTTTTTTTTAAAGCTGCTGAGGATGAGCTTATTTTGCTTTTAACACATTTTAGATAGACACTTGCCTAAGTTCACTCGGGACTAGTCTTTAATGGGTTAATGTCCCTTTTTTTGTATAGGAGGAGGAGAAAAAGAAGAAGGGGGAAGATTAGAGAAGAGTGGATGATTAGGAGGAAACGCTGAGTTCCACGGAGAGAATTTTGTGCCATGGCTGTTTTATATTGTTATTTTGTTTTTCTTGACCAGGAAGACAATGAGAAAATGAGAGACCATGATAGGGAGGAAAAATTAAGTTCAAAAGTAATAGATCTATATATTTTTGTTTTAATTATTTTTAATAGGAGGAGGAGGAGGAGAAGAGAGAGGATGATGGAGAAGAACCAAGCTCCAAGGAGAGAGACAGAAAGGAGGATGAAGAGAAGGACACAGACTCCAAGAAAGCTGAGGATGATGATAAATATCCCAGGTAAGTTAGGCTGGCTACTCTTTCTGGTTCCTGTCTCTGCATTTAAGTCAACTTTCCTGGGAATTCACTTATGGAATCTATCAGTCATTAAGCAATTAATAGTAATTGATTATTCTTTCACAAATTCATGCATGCGTTGCATTCAGTTATTCATTCGTTCATTCATTCACCCATGCATTCATTCATTCATACATTCATTTGTGTGTGCATTCATTCATTCATATATTCTTTCATTAAGTTTTTCGTGCAGTCAGTCAGTCATTTAGTCAATGAATTAGTCAGTCGGCCAGATACTTTCTCATTTGTGCAGTCTGCCACACAAATTTTATCATGCATGCATGCATTCATTCATTCATTCTGTCATGCAATCATACATTCATGCAGTTGTTTCATTCAGTTGTTCATTCAGTCATGCAGTCAGTTGGTCAGTCATTCATTCAGTCAATGATTTTATAAGTCAGTCAGCCAGATGTCGTTTCATTCATTCTATCAGTCACACATTTCATCATTCATTCATTCATTCATTCATTCATTCATTCATTCATTCATTCATTCATTCATTCATTCATTCATTCATTCAATCGTTTATTCTGATAACTTGTCCAACCTTTTTAGTAGTGGCATTTTTTTTCTTCTTTTATTTTCTCCACCAGAATGACCGAAAAAGCCCTCATGGATATCTGCAAGCAGCATAAACTGTACAGAACCCCAGAACTCAATGATGTCCTTTACCTGCACTACAGGGGTAAGTGCCTTAGGATGTGTGTGAAGTTAATGGTATACTGTATAACGTCGCTGGGATGACAAGACCTTGTATCTGAAATTTTGGTGAAAATGACTTTCTTGGATTAATGGTCAAATAACAGGTTAAAGGGATAGTACAGTATTGGTGGAGATGAGAATTGGGCTTTTAACTTTTTGCGAGATACCAAGAAAACACTTATGAAATAGTATAGAGCATACCATTTTAAGAGGAATTCAAAGTTTGTTTGATGAAAATCGAGCTTGGCATGACTGAAACATCCAAAAACAAAGTAAAACAAAGCAATCGTAAAAAAGTGTGGGTCCCACACTTTTTAGAATCGCTCTGTTTTGGATATCTCAGCCATTTCAAAACCAATTTTCATCAAATAAACGTTCTTTCATATTTCATAAGAGGTTTCTCATTATCTCACCAAAAAATGTTAGAAACCTGAAATTAGGTCTCAACCAAAAATATACGATCCCTTTAAGTGATGTCCTGTCCAAATCCCAACTGTCTTATTCCAAAAATGAAGCCACCACGGCACGTCAAAGGAAAGGCTATCCCATTCGCTATAGTGCTTTGGCCGCCATGTTTTTTGGCTCTCCTGAACATTTGACATTTTGTAGATACGAGGTCTTGTCGCCCCAGCGACGATAAGCTGTTATTTTCGCATACAGATATTTTTGCAAGATGTTGTTTTCGCGAATGGACACCAATGCTAACGTAAATGCACTATTACCCTAGCGCATGGTGACATTTTCGCCTGTTGTTAAATTCGCAGTCCCACAGTGATTCACTAAATTCACAAAAATTAAACCCTCGCGAAAATAACAGCTTATACAGTACTAGGTTCTGTGTTTGCTGCTCTATCTTTTCTATCTCTATTGTCATATGGCTAAAATAACACCTGTGAATAGATTGGGATAGACCTGCTTTGAGGGCCTTGTTGAAACTCTGTTGTCCCATCTTTGTCTATCATACCTTTATGTATTAACCTCTGCAGGGTGCTACATAATCACTTGCCCGATTGCCCAGGGCAAGTGAAAATCAAATTTGGGCAAGTGTTTTTGAACAATGAGAACAGATGCTTGCCCAAACTGGGCAAGCAAAAAGTTTTGAAGCCATCTTTTTGCAAGTATTCCCCCAACAAACCCACAAAATCAACCATGCAGAAGCCCAAAGTGAATGGATGTTTTGTGATGCAACGCACTTTATATTTCATTTTAGCAACTTTCCAACATTTACGTGAAGAAGCCCCAGTGCAGCAACACTTGATCGGACCAAGTTTGTTACTCCATTGTGTTTAAGCGTGTGAATCAATGTGTGTTGTTTATTCCAATGATTGTGTTTTATTAAGCCCTTAAGTAACACATGATTTTCTATATCATTTCCTTATATTTTGGACTTCCTCTTCAGGCAAGTTAGAATTAATGTTCGGGCAAGTGTTTTGCAGCAAATTTGAAAATCTGCTTGCCCAACCAGGCAAGTGGTAAAATAAAGTTATGTAGCACCCTGCGTATGTAATAATAACCTCCCTTATCCGTCTGCGCATTGGCAGACTTGACAAGTCTTCCTATGTATTTTATCTCTTGCCCGCTTTCTCCTACGGATATTTCGTCCCACTAGGCTACACCCGTATTGAAGGCCTAGCCAAGTACACCGGGCTGAAAGCACTGTACCTGGAGTGCAACGGTTTCCGGAAGATTGAGAACCTGGAACACCAGACGGAGCTGCGGTGCCTGTACATCCAGCAGAATTTCATCGCCCGGATCAGCAACCTTGAGCGGCTAGAGAAACTGGACACGCTCAACGTCTCTAACAACCAGATCAGCAGGATAGAGAACATCGGTGAGTGTGCATGCGCAGGTGGTGATGCTGTCTACCCCATCTTTGATGAGAGATGTAAAGAGTGGAAGATATGATTTCCTCGGTGTGGTGTATGTAACATACTTTTCCCAAGGGCATAATTGTTAAGTCCCGAGAGAACGATTTACCACTTAAAGGGGAAGGCTAGTAACTGATCGGTGGGAATCAGTGGAAATGCTGGGAGATGATTGTTCCAATCCTTATGGGATTCATTCAAGAGTTCATTGTATATCTATTGTTGTGTGAAAATGATTTGCTTCAGAATGGTCTCATATTCAAGTAATGTGCAGTTTAATGCTTCCAGGTTAGCGTCCCTGGTCAGTGACGGGGCATTAATCTGCACATTACTTGAATATGAGACCGTTCTGAAGCAAATCATTTTCACACAACAATAGATATACAATGAACTCTTGAATGAATCCCATAAGGATTGGAATAATCATCTCCCAGCATTTCCACTGATTCCCACTGATCAGTTACTAGCCTTCCCCTTTAATAGTAAAATGGCAAACTGCAAATCACTGCGTCACATAATTCTGTAGGTTGCCCGAATGATTGAAATTGTGATTATTCGAGTAATGACGCGAATGATGGGTTGACATGACAACAAAATACACAGAGCTCTGTGCTATAGCCCATGCCTTCATGGGGCATGATGTATTGGAAGTTGAGGGGTCTTTGCATAGAGTGGTATAAAACCAATTGTGTAATGGCCCAACATTTCAGATACTGATAGATGGTACCCATGAGAGCTTTTTATTTTTGTTGTTGTTGTTGTTGTTGTTGTTGTTGTTGTTGTTGTTGTTTTGTTTTGTTTTTTAGAGTTAAAAGTTGTGTGTAATTCTTTCTGCTCACTGGCCTGCCTGAAACCATAGAAAAGATGTGCCTTGGTCTCTAAGCCTTTGAGGACAGACTGATTTTAATATAACACGCATTTCCCATAGACACCTGCCCAAGTATTCTCAGGATTCATCCTGAACGGGTTAGCCCCTTCCTGTCTATATGTAGTCTGTCTTTAACCACAGAAATGTTGTTTCTAGGACTTAAAGAGTTAAGCGGATTCTTGAACCCCTTCCCATCCATCTAGCATGCCTGCCAAAGCTGAACACACTCCAGATCGCCCACAACAGACTGACCTCGGCCGATGACCTTGCCGAACTGGCGCGCTGCCCCAACCTCAGCGTCGTCGACCTCTCACACAACCGCATCAACGACCCCAAGGTGGTGGAGGTGTTTGCAGCCATGCCCACGCTGGTGAGTCAATCACAAACTGTTTCAGTTCAATGGGAAGATGATTATTCCTCTCAGCCCTTCAGTGACATTTATTATTGTCCCATTGAGAACAAGCTGATTTTAACACACATTTCCCACACACACCTGCCCGAGTATACTCAGGACTAGGCTCCAACAGGTTAAGCTGGTTCCATCACGTTCCTATGAGGGACTATTTTGCACCCCTGTCTAGAGTCAGTAAGGATTAATATAAAAATTACCCTATTACAAAAGCTTGTATATATGGGGGGGGGGGGGGGGAGGGAGAGGATTAGGAAAGACATTATCTTGAAAATTGAAGAGTTGCATTTACTGATAATTATTTCTTTCCAGCTGTAGGGGCCTACTTGCTCACTATAAATATTTATAAAATGGGTTCAAGAATGTAGCCAATAGGAAGCGCTGAAATGAGTCACGTGTGCTTTGGTTACTCAGTCCCATTGCACTGCGTGTTAAATCCTATTGCCGATCGTCTGTGCGCGCGGCGGCTCCTTTGAATTGCATGCATACGCGCTGTCAATCCTGTAAACAACTTCTAGTTCGGGCTGCCGGCCGCCGGCCTTTCTTCCCTTGTGCATAACGTGTGGCGTACGTAAACTCTTATACGTACAGTACAGTAGACCAAATGTTGTGGGACTGGACGTGTACATGGAGTCACTTTGAAGGGCAAATCCAACGATTTAGCAGGTTAATTCTCACGCCGTTTTCAAAGTATGTTGTCTAGTAGGCCTATATGAGGAGTCTATCCAAGTCTTTAAGGTAAAGGGTGCATATTCTATGTAAAATAAGTAAGTTTTCATGCGGGAACTTAAGTGTCCGGAAACCCAACCCCCCATCTATATGTGCGGGATTTCCGAGTGCGACGTGCGTAAATGTTTGGGACGAACATCTTCGGATGTCTTGACCCACAAAAAACGCTAAAAAATGCTGTTAGTTTTCGAATTTTCGACCCATTTTATAAAACAAATGATGCACAGGATTATTATCCTGTGCATCATTTGTATACTAATAAATCTAATATTTTGTGTCTTATAGATAGCGAATTTGTCTGTGTCATTTTCTAAAACCCTGTACATGTCAAACCATGCCTTAAATTGGGTATTTTTTTTTTGTAGATTTCAATTGTGATCCAATATTTTTGTAGTATTAAACATGAAACAAGAGGTGCAGTACATTAATTTGACAGAAAGCAAGATATTCTGATTTTTTTTTTATAGCATTCAAACTAGTGATGGAATGACTGCAAGTTTTGCTCATGCTGCCAGCTATATGTAAAGGAAGGGTGCGTACTGTCACCACTCATCCAAGATGTACCTGGATACAGACAAAGCCTTGAATAGGAGGTTAACCTGTTATTTGGTCATCCGGTCATCAATTCATTTGTTTAGTCTTTGATGCATCCTTTAATTGATAACTAAAATTTGTATCACATTATTCTTTCATATTAAATGCTTTAGAATGCACACCCCCTCCCCCCCCCCCCCCCCCCGCCAAGCTCTATAAAAAGTTTTAAGCAGTGAAAATAACACATAAGAATTTTGTTTATTGTAAATTGTGTTGCACTAAAGCAGTGTTCACAGTAAAGTGGTTCCCAATGATCAGATGAGCACTGTACTAGACTGCTTCAGCTGTAAAGGCCAGACATCTAAGTTATGGGCGTTTACAGAGTATGAACACAACCTTCAAGCTTGGCAAGATGTGGCCGAGGAGTGCACAGCAAGATGAACTGCAACTGATTAACGAACTGCCGTACAAAGATGAACTCAACTGTGATTTGATCCTTGATGTCTGTTTGGGTTTTCTTTCTTCCAGCGAGTGCTCAACCTGATGGACAACCCAGTCATCAAAGAGATCAAGAATTACCGGAAGACTCTCATCAGAGACATTGTAAGTTTGGAGTTTATTTTATTTCTTCAGTTTAGTTTAGTTTCCAGCTTAGCAGTGTTCACACTAAAGCCATTCCAGATTATTTGATGAGCATCAAGTTGTTACAAATTCCATTAAGCATTTTTATATTTTTTGTGCAAAATGGAATGTAATAATGGGTCTAGGGCAATTACCCCCTGGGCAATTACCCGGGACCCTTCCCCTGGCCCTAATCCTAATCCTAATCCTGAACCTAATCGTAACCCTAACCCAAACTCCTAACCCTAAACCTAACCCTAATCTTTACTCTGACCTTACCACTAACCAGTATTTAGCTGGGGGGTAATTGCCCTCTGGGGGTAATTGCTCGGATACGTGTAATAATTAGTATTTATTACTGGTTCATCTGTTTGTATCTTTAAGATTATATATTTGAAGAGTACATTGTAGGTTTTGATACAGTAGTGGTACATAGTTCCCTTGCATAGTGAGGTATCACTCAATGTCTGATATAAAGGCCCGATTTGTTTTTCAAATACTCATAGAATCACTTCTTCACAAGTTCAGCTATCTCTTTTGTCTTTCCTCGTAATCTTTGTAACCCGCGCAGAAAAATCTGACATACCTCGATGACCGGCCGGTCTTCCCCAAGGAGCGAGCCTGCACACTAGCATGGTAAGAGAACAAAGTCCTTTTACCCCTGGTAGCCCTCCCCTAGACCCTAGGGGCCCCCAAATTTGAGAATCTTTACAATATGTTCTTTGGAACTTAAATGCTCTGAGTAAACACATTAGTAAGACAGTGTACTATCAAGTGTGTTAAATGCCGATCTAATGTTCTGTTTGAACCAATGTGATAGAATATACAAATGGACACTGTTCTCCCCTGGAGGCCCCCAAAGTTGCTATATTCTCCCCAAATAAAGTAAACTTCAAAAGAAAGATAGAAATATTCCCTACAGAATGATACTAGAATGACAAAAATTGGATAAGAAATAAGGAAGATATGACATTTTGAAAACTTCACATTTTTTCATTTACCATTTCTTTACCAGTCCATATGAATATTCAAATGAGCAAGTTGATGATGTCATGCTCTCACAGTTTATTATTCACAGTTGACAGTTGATTATTAACAAAAATCTCGTATTTCAGCTGTATAAATATAAACTTGCCTTAAAACCACCCAAAATAAAAAAGAACAAATGTTAACTTTGATATATCTTGGTATGAGAACCTTGCCCTAACTCCCCCCCCCCCCCCAAGCCCTTTTAGGGTTATAACCATCCGCCATTGAATGCTGTACTACCAGGGAAACCTTCAAAGAATAGATATACTGATTTGGGGGGTGTTTCGTAAAGCTGTTCGAAAAGTTACGAACGACTTACAAGCAACTGGTGATCAGTTCTTGTGCTGTATTATGGAAATTCTGATAAGTATAGCACATCAGAATTGATCACCAGTCGCTCGTAAGTCGTTCGTAACTTTACGAACAGCTTTATGAAACAGGGCTCAGACCTAACTTTCTAATTTTATTTTTTAATCCAGGTGGAAAGGAGGTCGTGAGGCTGAGAAAGCTGAGAGGGATAGGTGGATCAACAATGAAAGACAGAAGATCATGGATAGCGTCAATGGTAAGACATCATTCAATTCAATTCAATAGTTTATTTATTTCCATCATCACAAAGAAAAGAAAAGAAAAAGTTGACATAATCCAAAGTGATACAATTTTTTTTTTCATTTCTCTTACACTCGTCTGATAAAGGATTTTTTTCAATACAATATAAAGTATATTATACACGAATGATGTCGTAAAAAAGAAACAATGCACTTTGTCATGGCAACAAAAATAGTAAATAATCACAATGATGGAAAACAGTGTTCCACTAAAAAAGCCACGCTTGTAAGACGTGGAACACTGGAAAAAAAACAACAACAGCACCAATTTGTTATACCAATATATTCATTTTAAATTCTTCTATATACTATTGTACATTTTACTCATTGATATAATGATGTTGATACTATGAACAATACTTACTAGGATTTTAGGATGCAAACGTATAAACTATGTAACATATCACATTTGTGGCACATCATCCGTTCATTGAAGGGATGGTATAGTTTTGGTTGAGATGGAGAGTCAGGTTTCCCAATTTGTGTGTGTGTGTGTGTGTGTTTGTGTGTGTGTGTATGTGTGTGTGAGATAAGGAGCAAGCTCTTATGAAATATGAATGAGCATGCAATTCTAAGAGGAATTCAAAGGTGATTTGATGAAAATTGGTTTTGAAATAGCTGAGATATCCCAAAACAAAGAGGTCCTGATAAAAGATGGGACCCAACTTTTATTAGGACCACGTAGTGTTTCTTTGTTTTGATATGGGGGTTGATTGGCAAAACATACTAGGGTGTAAAAGATAACTGGTGCCCATTACGACAGCATATTCACTTATGCTACAGGACTACTGAACATGAAAAAAACTACAAATGATAATGCAGGTATACCCCCATAATACACCTGCCTAGAAATCACCGATATGACATTACATTTAACAAGTAAACATTTTGCCCGCATATGTTTTCTAGCTGTTTCATGTTGACTGAAATTTGTGACAGTTTGCACTTTTAAAGTATTTCCTTGATTGCCATTCTCCAAAAAAAAGTTTGTGTAATCTGGATCTATGTTGATAAAGCAAGATGTTCTAATATCTTCTCCAATAGTCTCCTTCCATATTTTGTAGGGTTTTCTACAAGGTTTTCAGCTGGTTACTGGGAAATTTAGCGCAGTAGCTGACAGAAAAAAAAAAAAGAACCTACCTTGTTCAAGGCCCTGCAAAATCTGAAAGGAAACTGTCTCCAACAATAGACACAAATGGTTATTCTATTCCCCCTTCCCCATCACAGCTCTTGCAGAGATCTGGAACAGGAACATTAAGAAGCGGGAGGAGAGGGAGAAGAGGGAGAGGGAAGAGGTGAGTTAAAGGGACATTCCAGACGATTTTCATAATTTCACAATCATGTAGCACATAAATCAACAGCTCCATGTGTAGATTTGTGGAATTTATTGTGGTCCTTGAGCAGAGAAAACTATACTCTGAAAATCTTAAACAAATGACACTGAGTAGTGTTGATGACGTAGAGCCTCGCATATTTCAGAAATGTTGCAGTGTAATTCCATTACAATGCCGCTTGCTTAGCAAGTTCACCTATGCAGAATATATGCGTGCCTTCTTCTTTTGTTCTGCTTCCTTGAGCCCCAACCCATGCATTCTTATGGTGAGGCTGCCATGTCATCAGCCTTGTTCATAGCAATTTGTTGTAAATTTTGAAAACATTCTTATTCCTCATCCCAATCACTATAAATTCTGAAACTCTGTATTCGGTATAACAATTTATAGTTGTTCAAATGTAAAAGTCTGAAAATCACCCGGAGGTCTCCTTTAAAGGACAAGTCCATCTTCATACATGTGGATTGAGTGAATCCAGCAATATCAGTAGAACACATCATTGAAAGTTTGGGGAAAATTGGACAATCCGTTCAAAAGTTATGAATTTTTAAATTATCTGTGTAATCACTGCTGGATGAGAGGACTAAACACTTTGTGATGTCACATGCGTAGATCCATGTAAAGAAAATATAAAGAAAATTTCACAAAATTTCATTTTTTGAAAAAAGTACAGATTTCCACAGCTTGACACTGACGTATGTCAAAGGTCATATTATTCCCCCTGTCTTCTAAAAGAGGCAGGTCAAGCCTTCTTGTATTATGCGAGAAAAATGAAAATAGGTTGAATTTTCCTTAAATTACTTTATATCGTTTTACACATGTGACATCACAAGTTGTAGTAGTCTTCTCATCCAGCAGTGACAGAGCAGAAACTTCAAAAATTCATAACTTTTGAGCGGGTCGTCCGATTTACCCCAAACTTTCACTGATGCGTTCAACTAATATTGCTGCATTCACTCAGTCCACATGTCTATGAAGGTGGACTTGTCCTTTAAGTTGGTGGAATGTTTTCAAGCTTGAGAGGTGTGTCTGACTGCCAGTAGGAACAGGGCCCTGTTTTATGAAGAGTTAAAATTGATTATATAGTTGATTTCAACCGTAAGTCTATGGCAGCCTGTGTGGTAAGGAAATTTAAAATCGATTTTATCTTTTGATAAAACGGGGCACTGGACAACCCAGTACCACTCTCTGATCTTGCAGAGTTAACAGCCAAAACATAGTTCTTGGAAGGGCTCAAAATTAGTCTTCCGTCATTTGGAATTTACTTCCAATTCATTGAAAGGGAATACCAAGAAAAATGCAAAATTATGTAGCAACCACGAAGGTGTAAGCTCTGTGATTTTGGACTTCCAGCAAACTTTTTTGGCTAATATTTCGCATTTTCATCATCATCAACTGAAGTCATGTTATTACAGCATTTTTTTTCCACACATTTTTTATGCATACGTGTACATTTTAGAGCAATAATTGACAGTTCGGCTGACATACAAGAATTATGTTTAAACTTTAAGGGGAAGTCCACCCTGAAAATTAGTTTGTGCAAATGGAAGCAGAAATGAAAGGAACAGGACAGTAAAAGTTGAAGCAAATTCTGATGAAAATCGAGAAAGTTATGATTTTGTTGGATGCTTTGATCAGTCAATCAAAAATTGGCAATTTTGTGTTGTCACGTGTACACTTTTACTCCACTTTTTCTTCTTATTTTACATAAACTAACTTTCAGGATAACCTTCCCCTTTAACTGTGTCCATCCCAAAGCGATAATGATAAAAACAAAAATAATGATAACAAAAAAATGATAATGATAATAAGGAAAATAGCAAGTGTTTTTTACAGAGTGCTATGTCTACTTTCACTAAGTATCACCTCACAGTGTATTAATAGCAAGTGGGAAGACACCTGTTAGGCAAAAAAATGCTTTTCTACACATGCAGGAGACAGCTATTTCCATTGTCCAACCTAGGGGGAGGCACATCATAACCATTATCGTTGGAGGTCTAAAGCTCACTCTTGTTCAAAGTGTGCTGACAAAAACAAAATTGAAAAGACTGAAATAATGCATATCTATTCAATCATAGGAGGCAAGCGAACAAAATTGGAAAGATGAAATGTTTATTTTCCTGACATACATGTATGCTTGATTGAACAAATAACAGCACCAAAGAACAAGAGTGTTTGGATTTTAAAAGTATTTTGTGAGGGAAATAGGCGATGATATTTAAGTCAGACTGCAATTATTACATACATTACATAGTCTATCTGACAGAAAAAAGCTTTCCAAGCCTTCCACATGACTTTATGTGCAAAGGAATATGGTTCATCATCGTCGTCATCGTCATCATTTAGAGTTCAGTTTCCTTACTCTGTAGGGTTGGATGGTTTATATCCTTGATGCCCATTGTTTAGACCTTCCTGGTAGTAATATCACAAGACACATTAACATTTAACTCTTGCTCTTGGGAGCTGTTGTTCTATTAAGGCTGTAAACACATTCAAATCACACAGATATCAGACTCTAAAGTCTGTATATAAACTGACAATCAGGCCCAGGGCCCCGTTTCATAAAAGATGTTAGGATGTCAACTCTTGCTGGAATGGCAACTTGCAAAAGCAACAGCCAATCAGGAAGCTGGATTATTGCTGTTACTATGACAATTGCCATTCCAGCAAGAGTTGCCAACTCTTTTATGAAATGGGGCCCTGGAGTGCTCTGAAGTTATGCCTATCTCCAGGCTGGGCTCAGGAGCACTTTTGAAGCGCTCTGAACTCTTTATAAACGGTCACCAACTTTTATAGCACACCGGAAGTGGAATGTGGTGCGCACTGTGCATAACAGTTTGTATGTTAGAAGTTCCCGCACACTCGTCGGTCGCCATGACAGTTATATCCCTCTTAGCCACTTTGTGAGTGACTTCAGTGAGCAGTGACTCTCTGTATGAACAAACTCAAAGGGACATAAGTGGAAGGGCTTTAGGTGTGCCCCTGTGCCCAACTTTGTGTATGGGGTATTAGATTGATTCATGAACTCTTTCCCATGTAGAATGGAGGCGACCTCCCGAAGAAGGTTGAGATTCCGGACCCTGAGACCTTCATCCACCACCCTCCGGAGGATGAACACCTCTTTACTTTCAATGTAGAGAAACCTCCGACAGGCCAGGAAGGTAAGACATGGGTCAAAGGTCATCATACAAATCTTGGGGGCCAAAATTCATGAAGGTAGTTTTATTCAAATTCATAAATTTCTTCTTTCGATTTGTCTTTTTATTGTAACTGATTAACAAATTTGTTAATTAGTTACAATAAAAAAGTAGTTTTAATTAAATCTATGGTTTGAATTTAGTCTGAACTAAAACAAGCACGAAATAAGAGTACCTTGAAGATGGGATTATCAAAGTGTGTTTATTATAAGATATCTGTTAGTGCATATGATGGGTCATATGCATTTCATGTATGGCAGCAAACTTTGGAAAATCCATGAACTAGATTTAAACTGCCATAATGAATTTGGATCATCGAGTCGCAAGGGCATTTGTATTCTTCAATATATGTGCAGTGACTGAAAACTGTTAGGGTAGGAGAAGTATGATTAGCGACTTTGTTTTCAAGTTTTCTCGTAAACCCTAATGCACACTACATTGTATGTCATTATCTCAACATTGATATACTGTTTTATTCATATTTTTAAACTATCATTCGTTGCATTTCACAGCGCCACCGACCAAGACTGAGCCCTCGTGGTCAGACGAGAGAGAGCCGGACGACATGGAAAAGATAGACATTGACGTGAGTATACCGTTGGCTCTCGATCCTACACTTGTCCTTCTGCATGATGGTAAATACTGCCATCTGGAGATGTTGATCTAAAATTCGATTGTATTTCCAAGATACTGTATACACCATATACTTCGCAAGTCTAGTGCTTCGCGAATCAGGACTTCCCAACAATTTCCCGAGTGGTTAAATTCACGATCATGGAGTATAGTACTGAATGGAGAGATGTACAATGGATGCATGTTCGTCACATTCATGTTCAGATCAGAGTCAATATTTTTGTGTGTCTTTAAATTTGTGAATAGCACCTGACTAGCAAAATTCATGAAAATAGAAAGTTTGCAAAATGTTCCATGTATGCAGTAGTGTTGGAATTGAGAGCAGAAAAAACGATAACCCCAAAATACCCAAACAAACCCTATGCTAAACAGAGCAAGACGACAGATACAAAAAGACATGTGCGTGGTGTCATCACATTCAGTGAATGGGGTTCAGATTACGTCCCTTGGAAAAGAAATATCAATATTACTTTATAGGCAGCAATTATCAGCTTTGGAGTTGGTGGAAGATGAAGACTTTATGATATAAGTTTCTAAGTCTTTTTTTATTTGCTTGATTTCATTTTATTAATCAACTTTTTATGATTATGCCATTCACTTCACCCTTTCTATCCCTTTTATCTCTCTCTATCTCTCACCCCTCTATCTCTTACCTCCATATCTCTCACCCCCTCTCCCTCTCTCACCCCCTCTATCTCTTACCCCCATATCTCTCACCCCTTCTCTATCTCTCATCCCCTAACTCTCTTACCCCCCCCCCCCTCTCTCTCACCCCCTCTATCTCTTACCCCCATATTTCTCACCCCTTCTCTATCTCTCATCCCCTTACTCTCTTACCCCCCCTCTCTCACCCCCTCTCTATCTCTCACCCCCTCTGTCTCTTACCCCCATATCTCTCACCCCCTCTCTATCTCTCACCTCCTCTGTCTCTTACCCCCATATCTCTCACCCCCTCTCTATCTCTCACCCCTCTCTATCTCTCACCCCCTCTCTATCTCTCACCTCCTCTGTCTCTTACCCCCATATCTCTCACCCCCTCTCTATCTCTCACCCCCTCTCTATCTCTCACCTCCTCTGTCTCTTACCCCCATATCTCTCACCCCCTCTCTATCTCTCACCCCCTCTCTATCTCTCACCCCCTCTCTATCTCTCACCTCCTCTGTCTCTTACCCCCATATCTCTCACCCCCTCTCTATCTCTCACCCCCTCTCTATCTCTCACCTCCTCTATCTCTTACCCCCATATCTCTCACCCCCTCTCTATCTCTCACCTCCTCTGTCTCTTACCCCCATATCTCTTACCCCCTCTCTATCTCTCACCTCCTCTATCTCTCACCTCCTCTATCTCTTATCCCCATATCTCTCACCCCTTCTCTATCTCTCATCCCTTTACTCTCTTACCCCCCCCCCCTCTCTCTCTCACCCCCTCTATCTCTCACCCCCTCTATCTCACCCCCTCTCTCTCACCTCCTCTATCTCTTACCCCCATATCTCTCACCCCTTCTCTATCTCTCATCCCCTTACTCTCTTACCCCCTCCCCCTCTCTCTCACCTCCTCTATCTCTTACCCAATATCTCTCACCCCTTCTCTATCTCTCATCCCCTAACTCTCTTATCCCCCCCTCTCTCTCACCCCCTCTCTATCTCTCACCCCCTCTCTATCTCTCACCCCCTCTGTCTCTTACCCCCATATCTCTCACCCCTTCTCTATCTCTCATCCCTTTACTCTCTTACCCCCCCCCCCTCTCTCTCACCCCCTCTATCTCACCCCCTCTCTCTCACCTCCTCTATCCTTTACCCCCATATCTCTCACCCCCTCTCTATCACCCCTTCTCTATCTCTCATCCCCTTACTCTCTTACCCCCCCCCCCTCTCACCCCCTCTCTATCTCTCACCTCCTCTATCTCTTACCCCCATATCTCTCACCCCTTCTCTATCTTTCATCCCCTAACTCTCTTACCCTCTCTATCTCTCACCCCCTCTCTATCTCTCACCCCCTCTCTATCTCTTACCCCTCTATCTCTTACCCCTCTATCTCTTACCCCCTCTCTATCTCTCACCTGTGCTCCCACCACAGGACCTGCCTGATCTGGAGGAGATTGATGAGGATGAGATGGCAGAGTTATGGGCCACACCCTCCTCCAAGGTAAGACTACTGTAAAGATAGTATTGAGTGTGGTTAGGCTTTACAGTGTGTGTTTTTCTGCATTGCTTCAACATAATGGCCTGTGTTCACAAGGATGGTTTAAAGGGATGGTATAGTATTGGTGGAGATGAGGATTAGGCTTTTATCTTTTTGCGAGATGCCAAGAAACCACCTGTGAAATAGAATAAAGAATACCATTCTGATAAGAATTCAAAGTTTGTTTGATGAAAATCGGTTTTGGAATGGCTGAGACATCCAAAAACAAAGTATAAAATTATCATATTGAAAGGTGGTTCCCACCTTTATTTGGATCACTCTGTTTTTGATATCTCAGCCATTTCAAAGCCAATTTTCATCAAATAAATGTTGAATTCCTCTTGAAATTACATGCTCTTTCATATTCTATGGCTTATACAAATTTGTTGTGCGCATATGCGCTTGATAGATTGCCCGCCCCAAGGTATGTGACTTTATCAATTTAGCAGTGAGTGTGGTTAGGTATTGCAGCATGTGTGTCTGCATTACATCAACATAATGACCCGTATTCATGAAGGTGGTTTAAATTTAGTCCATAGTTTATGCAAATTTCTTGTGCGTAAATGCACATGACAAATTGTGTATGCCAACAGACATCCAATAATAACCACAAGTTAATACATGCATGTGAAGGTTTTGCCTATTTCACACTTACTTCAGTCCATGCAGTAGATTTGAACCATAGTTTTGATTTAGACCATCTTCATGAATACAGGCCAATGAACATAACCTGAGAAGCCACTTAGTTTTTGAGGTTTGAGTTGGCTGTATGAATAAAGTAAAATCAGCCAACCTGATAGGGTGGAGTTTCAGTAAAATCGCCATTGAATAGATACGCTGTTTCGTAGAACATTAAGTTCCCCTTGTTTTCACAGAACAATGATGATGCTTGTGTCCTTATTATGCAAATTACATGAGGTCATTATCTAATACCTCTAGACCATTGGTCTCTTAGTAGAACTTGTTTGGTGTATGACTTTAGTAGCAACTTCAGCCACAGCTCTCCTATCCAAGTCATTACTATGAAGACTTGAAGAGTTTGTTCGCAAAAACCGGTAAGTCCATTTTGAAGATTTTGAAGTACGGTCTGTGTCATAAAGTACAAAATGATACCTTTTAAATGATATATTGGTCACTACATATAAAGGTACATTTTTTGAAGTTATGGTCAAAAGAAGCAAAAATTTTCTTATTATTCTCTGTATTTTTCTTGACCTTTAATCGCAAATATCTCCATTTGGCAAATATGGACTTATCGGTTTTTGCGAACAAACTCTTCACTTCAAGATGATTGAAGAAACTGCCTGTGGTATAGCACAAACTTGTCAGGTGTTTTTTGGCTTTTGTGTATGTTTTTGTCTGTTTTCTTTTGTTTTCTTTTTTTTTAAACAAAATATCTACATATGTACAGGAGCCCAAGGCATCAGCATTTTTGGTTTCCATAGTAACCTACTACTGAAGATCTTGTAATGAAGGTCCTGTAAAGATCGATGATAACACTTGAAGACTTGTAGTTATCAATTTCTTCATTTTTTTATTTTTTTTATTGAAGATATCAAATGTCTTGTACTGTTATTTCTTATTTTACTAAGTGTTTGATATCTTTTTCTTGTTGGTTGATTCCCCAATGAAATGACTTTCAGTAAGCATTTTGTGGACTTAATTCAGTAACAAAAGTAATGCACATTTCACATACAATTTTGCTGAAGATAAAATATTGCAGATCTTGTAGTACAGTACAAGACATGTAGTATGATATAAATCGGAATATTGCTTACAAAACAAATATTCTTATGCCCAAAGTATAACTCTTTTCGGAATTGTTGTCATCTAAAAGTGTCTGAAGAATGATGTGATGGGGTATTTTGTAAAAACTGAATGTCAAATCAGGATGGCTAAAATGACATGCATGGTAGAATCCAGAACACATTAGCTATGTGAGCTCACACTTGATGCTTTGCTCTTTCAGAAGACATTGATCGAAGACATCACTCCGGCCAAGGAGGCTGTCGTCATGGCAACGGATGACAGGGAGCCAAAGCCGTCGAGAGGCGGAGGCATGCTGATAGAAGAGCTGGACACGATGCAGATCGAAGATAGCGGACAGAAAGGAGCAGGGGATGCTATGGAGTCTTCAAAACAAACACTGATCGAGGAGATCTCACTGGATAGTGACAAACAGGTAGATTATTTCTCTAATACCAGAAA